>NC_080422.1:40389404-40694265 GCF_029873635.1 Malania oleifera | reverse complement strand
TCATTAAATGCTGCAGAATGGCTAGTTTTACCCTTGTCTTGCATCAATAATGCCCAACGGCTCTCTAGCACCCAGCTCGCCCATTTGGTGTTTAAATAAGGGTTATTGCATTTACTTCTAATGAAGAAAGCTCATTTTGTATTAAGATCATTTATTGTGCTTTTATTTTAGGGTTTTATCATATACTCACTTGCCCTCTTCTTGCTGCTCTTGCTCTTGTTTTTACTCCATTGAAAAGAGGACACAATGTGAGGATATTGTAGTGATACTCAGCTCGAATGGAGCATTTAACATTGTATTCACCTTTTATCAACTACTTGTATAGAAATGCCCTTTGTGAGCTATTGTAGGGTATCTCTAAGTGAGTACCTTGTTGAAGCTCTTTGTAAGCAGTTGTGTGTAGCTTCTCCACCTGAATGAGGATCGTATAGTGGATTTTTGGAATCCTTGAGTTGGTCTCAAGGCGTAGACGTAGGCGGGGTGCCGAACCACATTAATATCACCGTGTTAAGTTGCTCCTCACTCCTCTTTCTTTTGCTCGTTCATTACCATTTTTTGCACTTTTATATTGTGATATTATGCGCTTGTTCTTGGGAAACTTTTTGTGTGTAGAAAATTTACATATCCATGAGAAAAGTCTATTCAGCCCCCCTTTAGACGCTCAACTGGGCCAACATGGGGTTTTGCCCATAACGACCCCACGAGAATTCTGTCCCGCTAGACTTATAGAGAATCATCCCAGATTCTCGTGGTGGTGTCCGTTCGTTGATTGAGCTTGTAATTTTCAAGAAATTAAAGAAAAAAGAAAAATTGGCTTACCCCAGGAGATACGTCTACGCCGCTCCTACCACCAATCCGCTCCAGTTGAAATGATGGCAGTGGAGAATGGAGTCCAGCGATATCTTCCAATTTTCAATTAGACAAAAATCCGTCATGAAATCGAGGAGAGAGGGAGAGAGAATGCGAGGAGAGAGAGTCAGTGCGCACAGTAAAAAGAAGAAGAAAAGAAGAAGAAGAAAAAGAAGAAGAAGAAGAAGAAGAAAAGGGGGCGGGGCTCTCTCTCTCTAAAAGTATTCTTGAAGCTTCTAGCTTCAGGAATAATAATAATAATAATAATAATAATAATAATAATAATATATTTAATTAATATTAATAATAATATATTTTATTAATTAAAATAAAAATAAATTTTAATTATTTTTTTAAATCGGATTAATTAATTAATTTTTTTTTCTAGGAATCATTCTGAAATTAGGAATAGCTTCCCAAGAGGGGGGGGGGGGTGAATTGGTTTTTAAAAAATTGTTCCTTTAGAATTAGTTCTTTTAAGTTGTAAATCTTAGAAACAATCACAATCAATCACAACAAGATCAAACTCTTAATTTATATAACAATATATGTGAAAATTTGCTGCACTCAGTATAAGCCCTATATTACAATTATCCTTCTTCCCAATGTTTAGTTTTTAAATAAACTTTCAAATTAATAGGTCAAGGATAATCAACCAACGTAGTCCCTTTCGATTTCCGCAATCAATGCTGATTTATCTAAAATGAATTACCTTCTGGTCTATTTAACAACCAAACATTCAGAATTGAAATTTAAAACAACCACGAAGATTACATCCTTGAAAAATAAAGAGTAGAGTAGGGAAAGAAGAACACAAGGATTTTTACGAGGTTCGGCTTCAACACAGCCTACGTCCTCGCCCTTGGCCAAACCGCCAAAGGATTCACTATTGCCGTTCCTTTATCAGCCGGAACAAAAATAATTACAAGCACTCCTTGGGTAAGGCTAGAGCCCACCTTCTCCAAACAATCTCCCCTTGTTTGCTCCAATGATTCAATACTCAAATCGTCAACAAGCCCTGTTACAAAGATAGAAAAACAATACGTACAAGAACTTGCTTCTCAAATAGCTGATTAGTACAAATTTAAAACACTTATGCTCAATTCAAAATATGAATTTCATAACGAAGCTCTTAGAAACTTATCACCGTGGGTATCTTTCAATGAAAGAATCAGCAACTCAATGATCAAACACAGTGAGATTTAGTAAGAACTTCCCTTAATTTCGAGCAAAGATGAGAGCAATATGAAGCACTTTCGGAAATTCAGAATGAGAGAGTGTATGACAGCAAATTGGGAGTTCTTAATGATCTTGATGATGAAATCAATGTGTCTTAGGTGTATTTATAGATGTATAAAACCTTCTTGCTTGTAAGCCTTTAATTTAGCCAGTCGTTTGTCTTTTAACTGACAGTCGTCTATCAACTGAATGATTTTCTTTTCTAATCACTTTTTGATTTCTCTCTCATTGTTACTTGGAATATAAATTTGTTTTAACTTTGAAAACATGTTCCAAGTTATTATCTTAAGGTCTCTTAATCTATTTGCCTAATGAGCTTCAAAATGAAAACTTCATACTTGAATAAACTTAAAGTACTTACAAAGACTTGTTCTAAGTGCTCAAAAATTCTTCTTTACTCTGAACTTTCCTCTCTGATCTCTCAGAATAATCTGATCTTTCATCTCTTTAAATCCTCTTGATATTTCTTCATTAATTCAGACTTTGAGCTCTCATGTTGATCTTCTTTAATCATCATGCTCTTATGGCCTTCAGACTTTGATCCATACTATCAAATTTTGATCCATGCTACATGAGTACCTTCAATATGGATTCCTGAGAAAACACAACACTCAACTGTAACATGTTAAGTCCTACTTGTTTGTTAGCATCAAAATGAAGTATTAAACCTTGTAAGGCCAACAATCTCCCCCTTTTTGATGATGACAAACAAGAAGCAAAAGTTTTTGAGTGAACCTTAAAAAGATTCCCCCTTTCAATAAGCTTCATCTTAATAGAATCAATATTAATTTCATCAATCATGCTCATACATCATTCATGTTTTCATACAACATTCATGCTCATTTCAAATTCAATTGATGCTAATTTCAAATTCAAGCTTAAGTTCAAGCTCAATTTTTGCTAAACACTTCTCCCCCTTTGACATCAATAAAAAAAAAAAAAAATGTAATTTGAGTGTATAATGATCAAGGGGAAATATTAATTTGAGTATATGTGATACCAGTGTTAATGTATTAACATCAATTGATTAAGAATTATTCGCAAGATAACTCATAATACTCCCCCTGTCAATCAACATACTCAATAAGTTCTTGTAATTCATAAGATCAGAAGTTGCAAAGTTTTTAGAGTTATCATTAACATTAGAACTTATAATACATCAAACTAATAACAAAGCATTGCAAAAGTTCAGGGTTTCAGAGCTAGAAATAAATACATATAAAGACTCATCGTCTTTGCTTACACATACTCCCCCTTTTTACAACAAAAACAAAATACATTCAAAATTTAAGCACATGTAGCAAAAACACCAACAAAAGTCTATATGTCAGAGTTAGTGTCACTATCTTCAACAATTCCTTTTCCTTTGGATTGCTGTGAGCCTGCTTCTTCTTCTTGAATCAGTGTCATGTTTAGTGACATGATGCCCTATCTTAGTAATATGATTGTCTAATGAAGTATACTTGTCATCAATGGTGGAGAGTTTATCTTGAAGAGAAGAAAAGTTTTCTCGTATTTCGAAACTAAAGCTAGTATAATTATGATAAAATGGAACAAAAGAAGGTGGCATATCAGCTTCTTCAAGAGCTGGACTCCTTTCTTTAGGTGCAGGTCTTGCCGGTCTATTGCCCCGGAACATCCAACCCTCGGTATACTTTTTGTAACCCATTCGTTTCAATGTAGCAGGTGAGAAAACATAATAATGGGTTCTTTTGACTATTTTTGAAGTTGGAGACAGGACTTGAAAATGGGCAAAGATTAAGGAAAGAATACTGCCATATGGAAGCCCAATTCCAGGAGATTCAAGCTTCATCACCATCCACTTCTATATAATGCTGGATAAGTCTAATTTCTTCCCTTTTAGTAAGCACCACATAACAAAATAGTGAAAATATGACACATGATCAAAGGATCCAGACCTCAGAATTATATTGTATGCAATGATCTTATGCAGAATTTGTGTCTGAAGACTAAACTGCTTGTATGGTGGAGGATGTCCAAAATACACAGGTGCATCATTCATCACAAGAGGCATAAATTCTTGTGCTGAAAATCCTTGCTCCATGGTCCATTGCTTCTCAACTGGTGTACACTCAAAATTTCCATGCTTGATATGAAGAATTTTTTGTAATGAGTGTGGGGTAAGTGTAATCCTTTGACCATAAATCTCAGAAGTAATGCCATCTTCCTTCTTAACCAAGTTAGAATAAAAAATCTTAATCTGATCGGTGTAATACCCTTTTACTTGATGAAGAATGAACTTGTCCCATCCTATAGCTTTGAACATTTCAATAATTTCAGGAAAATTTGCTTCAAATAAGGTGACATCTAAAATCTTACAGAACATCGGTTCAATTGTAGATAAGTGATTCTGATACAATGATTTCGGGTGTGAAGAGACTAGTCATTTTTCTATGTCATCGTTGCTTGTAGGCTTTGAAGAAGACGAGGAGGCTTTGTCCTTCTTTCCCACAGTTTTGGTACGAACCTTCTTGATATGCAGAAACCCTAGATATGTATGGAGTAGGGTATGATGGATAATCGTTGTGTGAAGCTTGGGAGAGAAAGAATTGAAAGGAAAGAGAAGAGAAGATGTTTTAGAGGAAGGAAGACGAATGGACATACATCTGTAGGGTTTAAAAATCACGTTTTTAAGTGAAAAGAACATCACTCGCTGTGAGATAGTCATCTGTCTCTAATTGGACAGTCGTCTGTCCACAGACAGTAGCTTGCCAGTCGTCTGTTCTGACCAAACTAAACTTCTTCCTTTTTAGTTAACTTCTCTTATATGTAACATGCCTAATTCTCATCGAATAAATATAAATTGATCCCCAGCTAATGGTTTGGTAAATATATCAGCTAATTGAGCATGAGTATGGACAAATTCAAGAACTATTTCTTTCTTGTCTACAATATCTCTTAAGAAGTGATGACGTATATCAATATGTTTAGTTCTCGAATGTGATACCGGATTCTGTGAAATATTTATCGCACTTGTATTATTGCATTTTATGGGGATTGTTTGGTATTGAATTTTGAAAGCCCTTAATTGTTGTTTCATGTATAAAATTTGAGCACAACAGCTCCCAGCTGCTATTTATTCTATTTCAGCTGTAGATAATGCTACAGAATTTTGTTTCTTTGAAAACCATGGAACTAATGAGTGTCCTAAAAAGTGGCAAGTCCCACTAGTGCTTTTTCTATCTATTTTTCATCCTACATAATCTACATCTGAATAACTCATCATTTCAAAATCAGTTCCTTTTGGATACCATAATCCTAAATCTAGTGTGCCTAACAAATATCTAAGAATTCGTTTTACTGTTGTTTGATGTGATTCCTTAGGATTCGATTGGAACCTAGCACATATACACACACTGAACATTATATCTGGTCTACTTGCTGTTAAGTAAAGTAAACTTCCTATCATACCTCAATAATGTTTGGTATCAACTTGTTTCCCTTTTTCATCCTTATCTAGACTAGTTGAAGTACTCATGGGAGTTCCAATAGGTTTACTTTCTTCCATATCAAACTTCTTTAACATGTCTTTAATATACTTAGTTTGATTTATGAAAGTTCCATTTTTAGTTTGTTTGATTTGCAAACCTAGAAAGTAATTTAATTCTCCCATCATGCTCATTTTAAACTCTCTCTACATAGTTGTAGCAAATTCATTACACAAGTCTTCCTGAGCAGCTCCAAATATAATATCATCAACATAAATTTGAACTATAAGCATATTATTATCTTTGGTTTTTATAAATAAAGTGTTGTCTATTTTTCCTCTTGAAAAATTATTTGGAGTAGAAATTTGATTAGCCTATCACACCAAGCTCTAGGAGCTTGTTTCAATCCATATAGGGCCTTAGTTAACTTAAATATATGATTTGAATTTTTAGAGTCTTCAAAACCTGGAGGTTGTTTAACATAAACTTCTTCATTTATATAGCCATTTAGAAATGCACTTTTTACATCCATTTGGTATAATTTGAAGTCTTTATAAGCTGCATAGGCAAGAAGCATCCTTATTGCTTCCATTCTTGCTACAGGGGCAAAGGTTTCTTCATAATCAATGCCTTCTTCTTGATTGTAACCTTGTGCTACAAGCCAAACTTTATTTCTTACAACTACTCTAGTTTCATCCTTTTTATTTCTAAACACCCATTTAGTTCCTATGATTGACTTGTCTTTGGGTTTAGGTATAAGTTTCCATACTTGACTTCTTTAAAATTGATTTAGTTCCTCCTGCATAGCTATGATCCAAGAGTCATCTTTTAAGGTTTTTTTGATATTTTTGGGTTCATATTGAGATAAAAAGGCATAATGGTTACAAATATTCTTTAATGAAGCTCTAGTGGTTATTCCTTTTGATGTTTCACCAAGAATTTGTTCTTTTGGGTGATTTTTATCATATCTCCATTCTTTAGGAAGCTTCAGATTTTCTATAAGATTTTCATTTGGAGCATCATTATTGATTTCTTCTTTTATTTCAAGATCTTCTTCTTTTTGTGGAGTATATTCTTTTTTATCATTCTCATTTTTATTGTCATGATTGTTTGATTCATCAAATGTTATGTGTATTGATTCCATAATAGTAAAGGTTCTTTTATTATAAACCCTATAAGCTTTACTATTTATAGAGTACCCTAGGAAGATACCTTCATTAGATTTTGCATCAAATCTTCCTAGATCATCTTTAGTATTAAGGATAAAACATTTGCATCCAAATACATGAAAGTAGGAAACATTAGGTTTTCTACCTTTCTAAAGTTCATATGGTGTTTTGTCTATTTTTGATCTTATTGATACCCTATTTACAATGTAGCATGCTATATTTATAGCTTCTGCCCAAAAGTATTTAGGTAGATTATTTTTATTCAACATTGTTTTTGCTATTTCTTGTAGAGTTCTATTTTTTCTTTTTACAACTCTATTTTGTTGTGGAGTTCTAGGTGCGGAAAAATTATGGTTTATTCCATATTCATTACAAAAGTTTTCAATATTTTTGTTTTTAAATTCCCTACCTTGATCACTCCTAAAGCTTGTTATATTATAGCCCTTTTCATTTTGTAATTTCTTACATAATGTAATAAACATGTCATAGGCTTCATCTTTGTTTGCTAGAAATAATACCCAAGTGAATCTTGAATAATCATCCACTATTACAAAAGCATATTGTTTACCTCCTAGACTTAAGGTTCTAGTTGGACCAAATAGGTTTATGTGTAGCTATTCTAGGGGTCTTTTTGTAGATATGTATTTTTTTTTTTCTTTTTGAAACTTGTTTTAACTTGCTTTCCCTTTTGGCATGCATCACATATCTTGTCTTTTATGAATTTTGTATTAGGTAGTCCTTTGAAAAGATTTTTATTTGATAATTTGGATAATAGTCCCATGCTAGCATATCCTAGTTTCCTCTACCATAGCCAACTTACTTCATTCATTGCTGTCAAACAAGTTACGTTTTGATTTACTAAGTTCCAAAAATTTATACAATAGACATTGTTTATCCTATGAGCTATAAACGAGGTTTCATTGTTCTTAGGATTTTGAATAACACATTTTTCTTTCTTAAAGATTATTTCGAACCCTTTATCACTTAATTGACTAATACTTAAAAGGTTATGTTTGAATCCTTCTACTAATAGCACATTATCTATAGTGAGTGAAGGTTCTTTACCAGTTTTACCAATGCCAATGATTTTACCTTTAGCATTATCGCCGAAGGTGACGTATCCTCCATCCTTTTGTTTTAATGTAGTGAACTTGGTCTTGTCACCAGTCATGTGCCTTGAGCACCCGCTGTCCAAGTACCATTTATCCATCGACGGTGTTGTCCTAAAGCATACCTACAATGGAGGATTTTTTGTGTTAGTCTTTGGAACCCAAATTCTTTTAATTTTCTTTGTTTTGTTGTTAGTTCCATTATTAACTTTCCATTCCCCTTGCACTTTAACATACTTTCTTTTTAGTGGGCAATTAAACATTACGTGACCTTTAGTCTTGCACATATAGCTAGTGGTGTGTTCATGTTTGTTGTTTGATGAAGTGCTAGCATAATACTTAGCTTCCTTAACAAAGTATCCCATGTATAGCTTTTTGTTCCTTTTATTTGTCTTACCATTATAACCTATTCCTTCTTTATTTCCATGTAGCCTTTGCTGTCCAATCATCTTTTCAAAATTATCTTTCCCTTTGGTAAAGTTATATATAATTTTCTCTTTATCCTCTACTAATATCTTAAGTTCATTTACTTCTAAATCTTTTTTATTCAAACTATCTTTATGAGTTTTGCTTAATTCTTGAGTTACTTTATTTACTTCTTCTTCCAACTTCTCAATACAAGTGTCTTTTTCCTTTTCAATGATTTTGAATGATTCAAGTTGCTTTAATAGCTCTTTATTTTGATCTTTCAAAGTTATATTTCTCTTAGAAATTTTTATGAATCTATTATGCAAAGAAAACAATTCAGCTTGCAATTCCTTATAGGAAGGCATGCTGTCACATGACTCTTCACACGACTCATTATGAGATTCTGTAGAGCAATAGTAAGAGTTTACCTCTTCTTCATTCTCCATGAAACATATGTTTGCCATCTCTTGTCTACTTGATTCATTTTCTGTCTCGCTGGAGCTTGAATCATTCCACGTAGCTTTCATAGCTTCCTTCTTTTTCTTCTTGTCTTTCTTGAGTAATGGACAATCTGGTTTGATATGCCCTAGTTTCTTGCAGTGATAACATATTAAAGGTTCATTCTTAATTTTATTTTCCTTCCTACTTGTCTCTCCTTTTTCAGGTTTCTTTTTATTGAACTTCCTAGGAAATCTCTTATTTCTTCTATAGAACTTGCCTAGTCTCTTAGTGATGAATGCTAATTCATCTTGATCTAAGTCACTTGTCTCACTTTCCTCTTCACTAGAGCTGTGGCTAGACGCTTTTAGTGCAATAGATCTTTTATGCTTTGGTTCAGGATTCTTTTATTTTAAGGCCATTTCATAGGTAAGAAATGAATCTATGAGTTCATCTAAAAAGGTAGTCTTAAGGTTTCTACCTTCAGTGATAGTTATAGCCTTTGGTTCCCATATTGAGGGAAGGCCTTTTAGGATTTTTCGGATCATTTTGTAGGTAGCATAAGTTTTCCCTAAGGCACTTAAGGAGTTTATTGTGTGGGTAAATCTGGTGTACATACTTGATATTGTTTCATCAGAATTCATCTTGAATGATTCATATTCGCTTGTTAACATGTCTATCCTATTTTCTCTAACATCAATAGTTCCTTCATATGTCACTTCTAATATGTCCCATATTTCTTTAACTGTCTTGCATGCCATGACCCTATTAAATTCGTTAACATTTAAGGCATAGTATAAAGCATTTATAACGCTTGAATTGATTTAAAGCATTTTATAGTCCAAATCGATCATATCCCTTTTTTATTTTGGAATCTGTTTTCCATCAACTATTTTAGTGGGAATAAGGTCTCCATCCATACCTACTTCCCATGCTTTCCAATCCATGTGTTGGAGATAGATTTGCATTCTCTTTTTCCAAAACGTATAATTATGTCCACAAAAAATTGGTGGACGAGTTGAGGATTGGCATTTACTGAAGGGTACTACTCCTATATTTGCCATTTGATCTTTTTATAGTTTCTTGTTAGGAATTACTATAACAAGGTTCTGATTCCAATTAAAATTAGGAATAGCTCCCTAAGGGGGGAGGGGGTGAATTGGCTTTTAAAAAATTGTTCCTTTAGAATTAGTTTTTTTAAGTTGTAAATCTTAGAAACAATCACAATCAATCACAACAAGATCAAACTCTCAATTTATGTAACAATATAAGTGAAAATTTGCTACACTCAGTATAATCCCTGCATTACAATTATCCTTCTTCCCAATGTTCAGTTTTTAAATAAATTTTCAGATTAATAGGTCAAGGATAATCAACCAACATGGTCCCTTTCGGTTTCCGCAATCAATGCTGATTTATCCAAAACAAATTACCTTCTGGTCTATTTAACAACCAAACATTCAGAATTGAAATTTAAAGCAACCACGTAGATTATATCATTGAAAAATAAAGAGTAGAGTAGAGAAAGAAGAACCCAAGGATTTTTACGAGGTTCGGCTTCAACACAGCCTATGTCCTCGCCCTTGGCCAAACTGCCAAAGGATTCACTATTACCGTTCCTTTATCAGTTAGAACAAAAAAAAATTACAAGCACTCCTTGGGTAAGGTTAGAGCCCGCCTTCTCTAAACAATCTCCCTTTGTTTGGTCCAATGATTCAATACTCAAATCGTCAACATGCCCTGTTACAAAGATAGAAAAAAAATACATACAAGAACTTGCTCCTCAAAGAGCTGATTAGTACAAATTTAAAACACTTATGCTAAATTCAGAATATGAATTTCAGAATGAAGCTCTTAGAATTTTATCACCGTGGGTATGTTTCAATGAAAGAATCAGAAACTTGATGATCAAACACAGTGAGATTCAACAAGAACTTCTCTTAATTTCGAGCAAGGATGAGAGCTATATGAAGCACTTTCAAAAATTCAAAATGAGAGAGAGTATGACAGCAGATTGTGAGTTCTTAATGATCTTGGTGATGAAATCAATGTGTCTTAGGGGTATTTATAGATGTATAAAACCTTCTTGCTTGTTCCCCAAAGGATACTCAGACTTGTTTCCATATATTAAACTTATTTGAGTTTCCAAAAATTTGAATTTCAAAAATTATATCCGTTGGAAAATAGAAAAATGCCATGAGGCAAACGACTGTGAAGTCCTGAAAGTCGTCTGTCCATTTAATATAACTGTGAAAATAATAGGCAGAAAGGTGACAGTCGTCTGTCATCAGAATATAAGGTGACAGTCGTCTGTCCATATGATGACAGTCATCTGTCCATATGTAATTTTAAGCCTGTTAATAACATAAAGGGTGGACACCTACACAGTCTTCTCACTTTTCACTGACAGTCATTTGTCAGAGCCTTGACAATCGTCTGTCAGGCTTCTGTGTTTCAATTTTAAGCTTTTAATTTAGCCAGTCGTCTGTCTATTAACATACAGTCGTTTGTCCACTGAATGATTTTCTTTTCTAGTCACTTTTTGATTTCTCTCTCATTGTTACTTGGAATATAAATTTGTTTTAACTTTGAAAACATGTTCCAAGTTATTATCTTAAGGTCCTAATTCTATTTGCCTAATGAGCTTCAAAATGAAAACTTCATACTTGAATAAACTTAAAGTACTTACAAAGACTTGTCCTAAGTGCTCAAAAATTCTTCTATGCTCTGAACTTTCCTCTCTGATCTCTCAGAATAATCTGATCTTTCATCTTTTTAAATCCTCTTGATATTTCTTCATTAATTCAGACTTTGAGCTCTCATGTTGATCTTCTTTAATCATCATGCTCTTATGGTCTTCAGACTTTGATCCATACTATCAGATTTTGATCCATGCTACATGAGTACCTTCAATATGGATTCCTAAGAAAACACAACACTCAACTGAAACATGTTAAGTCCTACTTGTTTGTTAGCATCAAAATGGAGTATTAAACCTTGTAAGGCCAACACATTCCACTAATCTTGTATAGCCCTTTTTGGGATTATTATAGTTACCACCTAGGGAAAGCAAATGTGGTAGCTGATGCATTGAGCAGGAAGTCTGGGGAATCAACGTTGGTGGCTATGAAAATCCAACATCCGATAATGGCGAATTAGAGAGACTCGGCATTGAATTGATCAAGAGTAATCCTTTAGTATGTATCTTTAGCCTAGTGGTACAACCTATTCTACGGGAAAGAATTAAAGCTGCTTAGAAGGAAGATCCATAATTAGAAGAGGTAATAGGCAGAGTGCAGACTGGTTAGGGAGAGGAATTTTGCATTTCAGATGACGGAGCTTTACGGATCCGTTCCAGTTTATGTGTTCCTGCTGATGTTGACATCAGGAAGGCTATTTTGGAGGAGGCTCACAGATCTTTGTATACAATTCATCCCGGCAGTACGAAAATGTACAGGGATCTGCGAGAGTTCTATTGGTGGAGTGGTATGAAGAGAGAAATTACCGAGTATGTAGCACAGTTTCTAATGTGCCAGTAGGTAAAAGATGAGCACCAGAGGCCGGCGGGTTAGTTGCAACCGTTATTTATCCCAGAGTGAAAGTGGGATCATATATCCATGGACTTCGTTTCAGGGTTGTCATCGGCGTCGCATAGCCAGAATGCGATATGGGTGATAGTAGATCAATTGACTAAGACTGCTTATTTCCTCCCTATCAAGATCAGCTATTCCCTTAGCTGTTTAGCAGAGATTTATGTTTAGGAGATAGTTCGTTCTCATGGAGTGCCCGTATCTATTGTGTCAGATCGAGACCCACATTTTACGTCACGTTTCTAAA
Organism: Malania oleifera; assembly: GCF_029873635.1. Lineage (NCBI taxonomy): Eukaryota > Viridiplantae > Streptophyta > Magnoliopsida > Santalales > Ximeniaceae > Malania > Malania oleifera. Next base: position 40,681,767 of record NC_080422.1, on the reverse strand, counting down.
GAAGTTTGTAGAAAGCTTTAGGGTCTCAGCTATCATTTAGCATGACATTCCATCCTTAGTTGGATGGGTAGACTAAGAGGGCGATACAGGTACTAGAAGATATGCTCCAAGTGTGTGTATTAGATTTTGGGGGTAGTTCGACTCAGTTCATGCCGCTGGTGGAATTCGCATATAATAACAATTTTCAGGCCAACACTGGTATGACACCGTTTAAGGCACTGTACGGTAGGAGATGTCGATCTCCTTTATATTGGGATGATATGGGTGAGAGAGTTGTGGGACCAAAGCTTGTGCAGTAGGCATACGATAAGGTTCGGCTCATCAGAGATAGAATTAGTGCAGCTCAGAGCCAATAAAAGAGTTATATCGATAATCGCCGCAGAAAATTAGAATTTGATATTGGGGATCATGTATTTCTGAAGATAGCTTCGTTAAAAGTGGGATCGGTTGCCTATAGGTTAGCTTTACTACCTATATTATCCAGGATGCGCGACGTATTCCACGTTTCTATTTTGAGGAAATATGTCCTAGACCCTTCTCATATTATCAATTATGGTGAATTAGAGCTCAGTGATTCACTAGTCTATGAGGAGGTACCCATGCAAATTCTGGATATAAGAGAACAGGAACTATGTAATAACAAGATTCCTTTAGTAAAGGTTCTATGGAGGAATAACACAATAGAAGAGGCTTCTTGGGAGCTCGAGGAGCAGATCAAACAGAAGTACCTGAAATTGTTCCAAGAAGATTAGATATAACTAGAAATGTAAGTGATTGTGTAGTATTTCTTTTGTAGGTACATGTAATACTTTAGTTAGTAAATGATATATTAGTTTTGGGGGAATTTTCTTTTGTATATGTAATCTTCCAGGACTTGGTATGTAACCACAGTATTCCTCCGCCGTAAGTGAGGGTAAGTAATAAAATGAGTAGACCATTTTGCTTTTAAGGGATGATGAATTATATGAATGGTAAATTTCGAGGACAAAATTTTATAAGGAGGGGAGAATGTAATAACCTGAGGAATAATGGTGTTTTAAATAATAAAGAAAAAGATAAAATGGAAATAGAACAAAAGAAGGCAATAGCCTTCGTCAACGGGAAGATACCGAGAGGTTGTTTTGGGCGACTCTGAATTTCATCAACAAAGGGGAGAGTTCGTCGACAAATTTCCTATTGACCTCGTCGACAAGGTGACGTGGCTCGTCGATGAAGCCCCTAGTATAAATATCCTAAAACTTAGTTTTAACGCAGAAAAATCAGGAAAATCACACACTCTCTCTCTCCTCCCAATGGTTTCTCTCTCCTCTCTCTTCGATGAAATAATACAGTACATTATGATTTTGAAAAATACATGATAATTGATTTATTTATTTAGAATGATATGTATGAGATATTCAGCGCAAGACCGTGATTGATAGTTGGCGCAAGGCCGTGTATGATATATGATTTCGGCGCAAGGCCGTATTTATGAAATTATAGAAAATGCTATGAATCCATTTATGTTAAATGCTATGTTATCATGTATTATATGTTATTAGAACCCGGATGTTGGTTTAGTTCAGTTTTAGTAGCAGGGTACCATAGTTATATAGTTCAGATATCTATGTTCAGATTGGTGCTAACCACCCCACAAGGGGGTGGGAGATGGATAGTCGATGTGGCTTTTAGTGTAAAGTTGTAGACATCCACCTGGTAGTCCAGACCAGGGTGTGGCAAGCCCATCGTACTTACATAAATTTTTGACTCAGCAGTGGTCGGCTAGCCATTGTCAGGTCCCTCCTTCGAGCTGCACAACCCGTCATGGGCATGACATCAGTTAGCTATTCATCTTGGGTATGTTTTCAGTATTATTAGCTATACCAGACAGTTATGATTAGTATGATTTATTAAAATATGAAGGTATACGTTTATGCAGTTATTAGATGATTAATGTTTTCTGGTATGGAAAATGTATTGTATATCTACGTTATCATTAAATATTCATGTTGCCACACAACTATATTTAGTTTATTTTCCCTTTCTGAGAAGTGTCTCACCCCTGAACATTAAATGATTTTCAAGAAACCCAGAAAGACCGGTGGAGCGTGACCGCCGTTGAGGCGATTGTACTACCCTTCTAGGAGGGTAAGTTTGGACTAGGGTCAGGAGATTTTTGTTGTGGGATCCTAGTTGTATTTTTGATATTTTGAGGTTGTATATGAATACAATATTACTATGGATTTTAGTTAGCTCTGGTATTTTATATTTTATGGTTATGAGGATGTGATTTACATTTACTGCTGCCTAGATTTCCACTGTGTATGACAAGTGTCCCCGTTACCGTCGGGTTCGGGTTGAGTATTTTATTTATCATATTTTATTATATGATAATATAAGTAGGTCATTACACTTTATGTGACTCGTCACTGAAGTTTAGAGCTTCGTCGATGAAGAGATCCAGAACGTCCAAAAAATATCAGCTTAGGGTTCGTCGACAAGGCCCTTCTTTCATCGACGAACGACCTTATGTAGTTTGTCGATGAAGGCGTCATTTCTTCGACGAATTTGACCAGGTCAAGAGGTCTATAAATAGATTTTCAATTGTTTCATGGTTAAGAAATCAAAATATCTCTCCCTCTCTCTTTAGAACCTGTGCCCAAACTCTCTTTCTTTTTTATCTTTCGCCATTCGTTGCTTGTTTCAACGATCAGAAGTTACCACGAGGATCAAGGAGCGAATATCTACAAGTCTAGCGCATTGGATTCTTGATTTCGAGAAAAAACTAGGGTTCGGTTTTTTAGCGTCTCAGGTGTTTTCCAAGAAATAAGTAAGCGGATTATATTATGTCAGCTATGTTTTTGAGTTCTAACGGATTGAAATGTTAAAACTATTTTTATATAAACAGTTACTTCTTTTCTAGGGTTTTCAAGCCTAGGGTTTGGTTAATCAACTTTATTTTCAAAACCAACCATTTAAATTTAAATATGATATTTTTAAAATATAGTATTGGACTTTACGAACGTTTTCTCCAATTGGAAACCTATTATTTCAACCACAGCCCAGTTTTAAAATTAACCAAAGATGGTAGGGTTGATTATCTCCATTTTTCCCATACTTAGCTATATATCTATATTAGTAAAATAAGATATTCATACCCCGTTTTAGCAGTAGTATTTATGTTCTCAAGCAGATGAGTTATGTATGAGTTACTAGATGAAAATTGTGTGGAATGAGTATATTTTTAATTGGCATTAAATGATCAAGTTTTGTGTAATATTGAATTGTAACGGCTATAACTCGGGATAAGAGATATGATGGCTATATGCCAAGAGATGAGATGAGATGAGATAAGATGTGACGGCTAAATTCCGAGTTTATGATACGCCGATTTTTACCGAGTCAGTATCGAGCAAATGTTTTCACAAAATTATGTACAGAGTATGCTATATTACAGTTTTATGAAATTAATGATGATTATTGTTGGTCTAACAAGATCTTTCAATTGGTGTTGGTGATAACAAACAAAGGATGATTTAACTTGAAAAGGTTGAGTTTTGGTATTTCAGGAAATATGGATTAAGTGTGGTTCAAAGCAAACTTCAAATATAGCTCAAGTATGGTGTAAGAGAAGATCAAGTATAAGTCAAGTATGAAGACAATTTTTCAATGATCCAAAGAGAGTCTAACATATTTGAAGTTCAAGCAAATTATTCAAAGAATTTCAAGAGCAATGAGAACTCAAGCATGATGGCTTAGGAAACATATTTGTAAGTATTTCAAAAGCCAAAATATCATTTGAAATATGTTTTGAAGCTTTTTCGAAAGTTTATAAAGATTTAAGGACCTATTTAAGAGTATTGAATTAAGTTTTATAAAGAAAATAAGAGAGAAAATTAGTTTTTAAAAGAAAGATATTTATAAAATAGGATTTTTATAGCTCAGATGACTGAAGTGAAGACTTCAGATGACTGAACTTCATGTTCAGACATCTGAAGAATTACTTCAGACGTCTGAAGATTAAGTACAGACGTCTGAAGAATTTATAGAACAAGACAGAGAGTTGCAGTAGCAGTTCAGACGTCTGAACTTGTGACTTCTGACATCTGAACCTGTGACCTTAGACGTCTGAACCCTGACTTCAGACATCTGAACCTGTATCCAGTTCTATTATAAAGGGTTTTAGGAACTTCAGATGTTTGACCTTGAATCTTCATATGTTTGAACACTGTTCAACGGGCAAAAATTTTTAAAACTCTTATTTTTTAAATATAGCCGTTTGAACCCCAAATTTTCTAACAACTTGGGAAACTCTTTAAGGAAACTCTTGCAACAAGGAAACCTTCTTGGAGGCCTATAAATACATGGTTCTTGTGAATCAAAAATTATCTCAAGCTTTGAAAATCTCTCTAAACTTTCTTGCTCTCAAAATCTCTTTTGATCAATCTCTTGCAAAGCTGAAAATATTGTTGTTCTGATATTTTTGTTCATCAAATCCTGAAGAATTACTGATTACTCATCTGGAGAAAAGGATTTTGGTGAATTCTTTGAAAAGCTTCAAAAGTTTATTTCATTCTTGATATTTTATCTTTTGAAGTACATAGTTTTGTTTTGTACTAATCTGCTCTTTGTGTGAGCGTCTTTTGTACACCAGATTTTGATATTTCTTTTGTAGATTTTAGACGATTCCAGGTTGTTGGAACGTTGACCAAACAAGGGTATATTGTTTGGAGAAGGCGAGCTCTAGCCTTGATCAAAGGAGTGGTTGTAAACAGGTGTTGTTCCACCAGGTAACGGAACTGTTATAGTGGAACCCTTCGGTGTTTTGCTAAGGGCGAGGACGTAGGCAGTGTTGAAGCTAAACCTCATAAAAAATCTTGTGTCTTTCTCTCTATTTTACATACTATACTTGCTGTGCTGTATGATTTAAAAGTGTAGGTCACAGGTTCCAAAGAGAAAGAAACAAAGACTCTTGGTATTTAGAAAGTATGTTTCGATTAACTGTTTGCGAAAACCCAAAAGGGAGTACGTTGGTTAATCTGTGGAAATCTTGATCAAGAGAAGCGCATACCAAAAGCTTATTTAAAGAAGGTGATAAACATTCACGGGGAATCAACAAAATCAAAATTATTCTTGATTGAGTGATTGAATTATTTTAGCTTTATTGATTGTCTTGTTCATTTAAATTACAAGTATTCTAAAGTGTGATTATCAGTTATCTGTTGTGCTTTCTTTAGTATCTTAAGAAAAAGATTAAAAATTATCAAAATTAAAAGATTCCAATTCACCCCCCCTCTTGGGAAGCTATTCCTAATTTCAATTATAGTTTTATATGATGTAAATTACCATATATGATAGTAGAGCTCTATTATGATGTTCTCATGGTTAAGCATGGTACCGTAACTATATGTATGTAGGGGTGCAACAACACTGCTCAGTTAGAGTGTGGATGGGAAATGCGACTGGTGGCCTGGGTAAAGTACTCCCCGAAGGAGTGATTTCGGGGCCCCATCCAACGGAGTATTCTGGATGACTTAGCCTTCAGGCGGCCTTTAGGCACACATACACACACACACACACACATAAAGAGAGAGAGAGAGAGAGTAGGCATGTAACAACCTGAAATTTCATTCCATTTTTTTTATATAGATTGTAAATTACCTTACTCTGATACCCCTATAATGACTACTGAAAAATACCTATGCAATGGAAAATAGAAAAGTATACAACCATATACACAATACCAGTAAGAAAAGATATACTATTACTAGTGTGTGGCAACTGAGTTTACATAGATAATTTACTGATAAATGACTGAACTGAGATATCATAAAAAAAATATAATACTGTGTAACTCACACCTATATGAGTTAAAATACATCTGTAATATCTGAGTTTTCTATTTAATCATACTGCTAGTATTATAATACATCTGCTGTTATTTTGTAAATTTGTATATATATGTCATGATTTAAATCCTCATGACAGGGTTGTGTGGTCCATAGGCAGGACTTAACTGTGGTTGGCCCACCAAGATAAGTCTGCTGATACTCTATCAATCCTTAGTCCGACCTTACTACAATCCCTCCAAAGGCTTGGTACTGGCATCTACCTCATCAAACTGGTCACCTCTACCCAGAATACTGGGGAGCCTGCAATCCATCCAAGGCACAGGTGATAAAAATCCACACACTATCTGAAATATGTGGTTGCTTTCTGATCTGAAATAGCTATGGTACCGTGCTATGTTGACTAAATCTGACTAAAATAATTAATTTGACTGAAATATTTCATCAAGGTTTGATACTATATAATGTTAATATATAATTATCTTACTGTTTCATCATTATTCCAGAATAACCATAACACTGTAAATCTGATATGTAAATACTGTAATATCTGAATAAAATATCTGCATATCTTATTTGTATTATTTGACTGAATAAACTGTGATATATAAGTGTTATGGTTTTGTAATTCTGGAAATCATGGTATTCTATAAATACCATAAAATATTTTTCTGTATAATATCTATCTGCATAATATCTATCTATAAAATATTTGTCTGTATAATATTTGTTTGTAAAATATCCGTCTATATAATATCTGTCTATATATACACTGTACTTTATAATTATGTAAAATATGATAAAACATATTTCTGTGCCAAAAATATTGTAAATCATGGTATTATGAAAAACTGTATAAAATCTGTACTGAACAAATATCTACTCAGGCCACACAATTAAAAAAACTCATATTCTGAATTTTGTAAAACTGTATAATTTATGCCCTACATCTTAATAAACAAATACTATAATTTACTGATAAAATTTTTGAATTTACTAGCATAGCACATTTCCCTTACTTGGAAAACTAAGCTCGTTTGCTAACTAGCTAACTTACACCTATGGCATTCATAATTCCATAATCCTGAAATTACACACACACACACACACACACACACACACACACACACACACATATATATATATATATATATATATATATATATTTCCCTATCAATCAACTGAATTTTCCATAATAGTTTCATTCTCACATTTCTTGAATCATAAACTACTTATCATTTACCTAGGGTCCCTGAAGAAAAACACCCATTGAAAACCTAGCCTACATGTCATGTATATACCAACCCTGAATTATACAAAATCCCAATTTCTGAATTTAACCTCAGAAATACATTCACATCTAAGCTTATACCTTCAATAATTAAATAATAAACCCAAAACACTCAAATAACACCCTTGCCTCAATTTTGGGATGGTGCCCCAAAACCCCGAAATTGAAATTCTACTCTGCCTACGGTGTAAAGAATCTTCCCAGGAACGCCGTGTTGGTTCTTGATCTTTGAAGTGAGGCTTACTAGAGTAAAAATTGTAGAGAGAAGGGAGAGGGGTTGTGGGTTCTGGAGAGAGAGAGAGAGAGAGAGAGAGAGAGAGAGAGAGTTTGATTTGTTTTTTAAAAAAAAACATGAAGCTCGCGGTTCTTTATAAGTTTCAACACTAGCCAGAAAACTATAGCCGATTTTCTGTGCTTCTCAGAAAACTGTCACCGGTTTTCTACTAACAGGATCAAAGATTTACCATTTTACCTTTACCCGGCCACGATAACTTCCCAAAAGTGTCGTCGATTTTCTAGCTCTTTTAGAAAAAACGTCACCGATTTTCTCCTACCTTAGCCAAAAATCCATTTTTTTTCATTTTCTTTATTATTATAATTTCTGAGTTACTACATTCTCCCCTCCTTATAAAATTTCGTCCTCGAAATTCACTATCTGTGCTATACACCATCCCCTGAGAAAAAATTTGCTACTTATTTTATTAATTACTCTCACTTATCGCGGAGGAATACAGTGGTTACAAATACGGTTCTATGAGATTACAAATATATAAATAAGATAAAATTCTCCCAAAACCCAAAAACACTACCTATCCTATAGCCTAATATACAACTTGTACATACATCATTCTGCTCTGCATAAAATAAAACCGAACTACATAAACTAAATTTACGTTACTTGAATTGCTATTGTTCTTTCTGTATAATACTAGTTCCCACTAAATAGATGTGGGTATCTCTGTTGTATCTCCTCCTTTAACTCCCACGAAACCTCCTCCATTGCATGGTTTCTCCACAAGACTTTTACAAGTGGAGTGCTCTGTGCTTTTCTATCTAAGATCTGCACTGGTGTCTCTTCATATGCTAGGGTATCTCTAAGATCTATTTCCTTATAGCTAATTACATGGGAGGGATCCGAGATGTATTTCCTTAGCATGGAAAGATGGAATACGTCATGTATTCTAGATAACGCTGGTGGTAAAGCTAGCATGTAGGCAACTGGACCCACTCTTTTTAGTATCTCGAATGGGCCAATAAACCTAGGGCTCAGCTTATCCTTCCTCCCAAATCTCATAGCCCCTCTTAGCGGTTCTACCTTCATAAACACCTGATCTTCTACTTCAAATTCTAGTTTCCGATGGCAAGTATCTGCATAGCTTTTCTACCAACTCTGAGTTGCACTGATTTTGTCTTTAATAAGTCAAACTTTATCGTACGCCTGCTGCACAAATTCTGACCCCAAAACTTGCATCTCGCCCATTTCATCCTAGTATAATAGAGAATGACACCTCCTACCATACAATGCCTTGTAAGGTGTCATCCCGATGCTGGCTTGATAGCTGTTATTATACACAAACTCAACCAATGGCTTATATTGGGTCCAACTACCCCTGAAATCCAGTACACACACTTGAAGCATATCCTCAAGTATCTAGATCATCCTCTCTGTCTGCCCATCAGTCTGAGGATGAAAAGTGGTGCTGAATGATAATTGAAGCCCCAATGCCTCCTGTAAACTCCTCCAAAACCATGATGTGAAACATGGGTCACGATTTGAAACTATAGATACTGGCACTCCATGAGGTCAAATTATCTTCCCGAATATATATCTCTGCCAGTTTGTTCATAGGGTAGCTGACTTTAATAGGTACGAAGTGGGTAGTATTTGTCAGCCGGTCTACAATTACCCAGATAGTGTTCTAACCACGTAGCACCGACGGTAATCCTGTAACGAAGTTCATGGATATATGGTCCCACTTCCACTCTGGAATGTGGAGTTTTTGCAATTGTTATACTAGTCTCTGGTGCTCAGCCTTTACCTACTGATACATTAAACACTGCTTTACGAATTCCGCTATCTTTCTCTTCATGCCACTCCACCAGAAGGATTCTCAAAAATCCTGATACATTTTAGTACTTCTAGGATGAACCGTGTCTCAAGATCTATGTGCCTTCTCTAAGATAGCTCTCATAATCTCAGCATCTACAAGAACGTACAGTCTGGTACAAAACCATAAAGCTCCATCATCTGATATACATAACTCCTCCCCCTGACCGTCCTGTACTTTCTCTATTAACTCTACCAACTCTGTGACATTTATCTCAGTAGCTTTAATTCTTTCTTGCAAGGTAGGTTGTATCACCAGGTTAGCAATAAATTCCTAGTGAGCACCCTCTACTAACTCTACACCATGCCTTTCTAGGTCCATCTGAATCGGATGCTGAATCTCCACTGTTGACAATGTTGTTCTAACTGACTTTCAGCTTAGTGCATCAGCCACCACATTTGATTTCCCTGGATGGTAGCTAATCGTATAATCATAATTTTTAATGAGTTCTAGCCATCTTCTTTACCTCATATTCAATTCTTTATGGGTGAAGAAATACTTCAAATTTTTATGATTAGTGAAGATCTCGCATTTCCCACCATAAAGATAGTGTCTCCAGATCTTTAGAGCATACACCACTGTTGCTAACTCTAGATTGTGCACAGGGTAGTTCTTTTCATACTCCTTAAGCTGTCAAGATGCATAGGCAATAACTCTTCCATGTTGCATTAACACACATCCAAGTCTCTTCAAAGATGCATCATTGTATATAACAAATCCATCCTCCTATGATGGAATAGACAGTACCGGTGCAGTAAATAACTGTTGCTTCAACTCCTTAAAACTCTGCTCATAATCATCTATCCATTCAAACCTCACAGTTTTTTTCTCATGAGTCGTGTTAGTGGACCAAACAATCTGTAGAAACCATCCACAAAATGTCGGTACTACCTTGCCAGACCCAGAAAGCTCCTGACCTCCTAAACATTCACTGGTCTCACCCAACTCACTACTGCTTCTATTTTACTCGGATCAACTACTATGCCATCCCCGGAGATCACATGCTCGAGGAAAGTGACCCGACTCAGCCAAAATTCTCATTTCTTGAATTTTGCGTATAACTTATTCTCCCATAACACCTGCAACACGAACCTCAAATGATCCTCGGGTTCCTCAAAACTCTTCGAGTATACTAGTATTTCATCAATGAATACAACAACAAACTGGTCTAAATACTAAAGGAACACCATATTCATTAAATCCATAAACACCGCTGGTGCATTAGTCAACCCGAATGACATCACCAAAAACTCATAATGCACATATCTGGTTCGAAAAGCTGTTTCCAAAATGTCCTCTACTTTAACTTTTACGTAGTGGTAACCCGACTGTAGGTCAATCTTGGAGTAGACTTGGGTCCCTTGGAGCTAATCAAATAGATTGTCAATTTTGGGAAGAGGATATTTATTCTTGACTTCCAGTTTGTTTATTTCTTTATAATATATGCACATCCTTATAGTCCCATCCTTTTTCTTTACAAACAGGATTGGTGCTCCCCCAAGGCGACACACTAGGCTTGATAAATCCCTTATCCATCAACTTCTATAGCTCGTCTTTCAATTCTTTTAGTTCAATTGGAGCCATTCTGTATGGCGCTTTAGATATTGGTGCCAACCCTGGTAGTAGATCCACAGTAAATTAAATCTCTCAATCTGGTGGTAAACCAAGTAACTCCTCTAGAAAGATATCTGAAAATTCTCTAACTACTGGAATGTCAGCCTATTTTAATTCTTCTTCTGGCATATCCTTTATATATGCAATATAACCCTTGTAACCACCCTGAAACAGCTTCCTCGCCTGAATTGTTAACACTAATTATGGCGAGACATGCACATGTGAACCCAAAAATCTAAATTCTTGCTCTCCTGGGGGGTCTGAAAATCACTTCTTTTCCATGACAATCTATGCTGGTGTGATTAGCTGCTAGCCAGTCCATACCCAATATCACATCAAACCCCTGCATGTCTAGCACCACAAAATTGGCTGGTTGTACTTTCTTCTGAATGTCAACTAGAAAATTTTTAAGTACCCTCCTACATCTCATTATTGATCCAGTTGGCATGACTATTAACAATTCAACATCTAACTGTTGTGCCTCAATCCTAGATAACTTAGCTTACCTTGATGACACAAAAGAATGAGTGGCATCTATGTCAAACAAAACAACAAATTTATATGGTAAAGCAGTAATAATACCTATCACGACATCTCCAGTAGCCTCAACATCTCCCGGCATCAATGCATAGGCTCTAGCCAATGCGGTGCTCCTTTGCTGGTGTAGTGACCCAAAGAATTATGGTATTGGGCTCGTTGACGAGGGTGCGCTTTGTCGATGAGAAAATACCGAGATACTATTTTCCCATCTCTGAATTTCATCGACGAGAAGCAGACATTCATCAATGAACGTCCTTCTTGACCTTGTCGACAAGGTGACGTGGCTCGTCGACGAAGGCTAGTGTATAAATAGCTCGAAACACAATTTTACAACTAATTTTTCGCGTAGAAACTTTCTCTCTCCTCTTCGGTTTCTACTCCTTCTCTCTTAATTTCTGGGTCCGTTCTTCACCAGATCGATGATCAAAAGCCACCACGACACTCCTGGGGAAGTTCTCTACAAATCTGCTGGAGTGGATCATCGGTGGGGCTAGTTTAGATTTCATCCCAAATTCATGGTAAGACTTTTATTCAGTATTTGGCCTTCCTTACAGTTGTAGAAAATGTAGTACGCATAGAAATATTGAATTTCTATTATGGGAGATGTTGATTTCTGGATGTTGAACGGGGAACCCTGCGAGTGCAGGACTGATATATTTTAGGGGATTTTTAGGAATCAGACAAGGGGATAAGCTAAGCTAGTTGTTTTATGAAAATATATGTATAATCTTACAACATTTGGTTTCAGGAATATATATATATATATATATATATATATGCTTTATGTTTGGGAAAATATTGTTGTAAATGTTGATATGTTTTAAATATACGTAATACCCATTCTGTGTGGCATAAGTAGAATTTATTATGAATTACTGTTTTATGAGAAAATGTTAAATGATAGAGAATTTTCATATGACATATCAGTGTATGGGCCGAGAGTTTTTATGTGATATACCAGCGTACAGGCTGAGAATTTTATATGATGTATTGGCGTACGGGTCGAGGATGTTCTCACATGATATGCCAGCGTACGGGCCAAGATTTTTACATGACATGCTGGCGTACGAGTTGAGCCATTTATATGATATGTTGGCATATGGGCCAAGCCTCTTATTGATATGTGATACGACGTATGGGCCGTGATTGATAAAATACGAAATGCCGACGTAAGGGCCGATGATTTTCATGTTATATATATGAAATGTGATATGATGATATTGAAATGACAAATAATATTATGGAATAGCAATGTATCACAATTTGAAATATATTATATGTTATGAGAGGCTTGGTTTAGGCTTGCACATGCACAATACCGTAGCTATGTGTTCATAATCATTATGATACTGTGTTATCGCTGTCGTATAGGGTAGCGTGAGGATAGATAATCGATGTGGTTTATTGAAGTACTGCACCCCTAGTGTATGGACTAGGTCAAGCAGACTCATCGTACTTACAGACATTTATTTTGACTTGGCAGCGGTCGGCCACCCATTGTCAGGTCCTGCCTTCGGGCCACACAACCCAGTCATGTGGGGGTAAGACATGATACCAGCCAGCTAATCTTCCAGGGTTGTTTTGTATTATTATTATATGAGATGAATTATGTTTATGGAAATCCAGTATGTTCTGCCATATTATGATTATACATATTTTTCTTAGAAATGATACAAACAGTTTTACTAAATATGCTTATGTATGCTTTTATGTATGCCACGGAAATACTCATGTTGCCACACACTGGTATTAGTTTATTTCCCTTACTAAGAGGTGTCTCACCCCAAATTATATGAACATTTCAGGAGCCCTAGATAGGAGAGCGGATAAAGCTCCGCAGAGATAGTTATAATTGATCTACCCTTTCTAAAGGGTAAGTATTTGCTAGGGTCAGATAGATTTTTGGGTGGAAACCCTAGGACTATTTTGGATACTTTTGAGATGTGTGTATCTATATGATGGTTGTAGTAAACTCTGGTATTGTGTTAAATGGTACTTTGAGATTTATATGATTTTATGTTTCTTGCTGCTTAGGCTTCCGTGTTGTGTTTCTGATGTATCCCTGGTATTCACGGGTTCATGTTGATTATGATCTACTAGATTTATTATATCGGTGTTATTATTAAGAAAAAAAATGGTAAAATAAGCAAGTTGTTACAGTTTGGTATCAGAGCCTAGGTTACTAGGTTCTATAGACTTTAGAGTGCAGTGGAAATGATACCAGAGTATAGGAAAATAATTTAAGGTTTTGTTCTACAGTCTAGAGGCAGGACTTCCATGGTAGTTTCTATGTTTTTCTTGGGGTGACGATTTCAAGAAAACCATAGTAAACTATTGTCAGGTTGTGTTCCTAGAATGTAGGACTTGAGTTAGGAATTAGTAGAGGAAATTAAGATAAGGAACTATGTTAGGTGTGTAAGCTATAAGTATAAGGTTCCTAAGTTACATTTATTGTTTTTAAGGGATGGATCCAGGAGGAGGTAGTGCCTATGGGAGTGGCAGTGATGGAGGAGGTCCCTCGAGTGTGAGTGGGACTGATTCTAACGCAGTACTTCGTAGCATGGCTCAGCAGGTTATGGCTGAGATCGCTAGGAGCTCCATATAGCAGGGAGCTCCATCTATAGGCCATGGGTGCACTATAGAGAAGTTTACTAAGATGAATCCTCGAGCATTCTCAGGGGGGAGTTGATCCTGCAGCCGCTGAGAATTGGATGCAAGAGATTGAGAAATTTGTATTTTTGGGGCATGTCATTTCAGGAGATGGTATATTTTTGGATCCTAAGAAAATTAAGGTGGTAGTGAATTGGGCTAGACCGAGGAATGTCCAGGAGATCAGGAGTTTCTTGGGGCTAGTTGGGTATTACCATCGTTTCATAGAGGGATTCTCAGCATTATCACGGCCTCTAACATGACTGACTAGGAAGAATGTCATATTTGAGTGGGACGACAGCTGTGAGTAGATTTTTCATGAATTGAAGTAAAAACTTGTCACAGCACCAGTGTTGATCATCCCGTTAGGGGGTGAGGGTTATGTTATCCACAGTGATCCGTCCTTGAAGGGACTTGGTTGTGTATTGATATAGCATGGTAGAGTAGTAGCGTATGCTTCCAGGCAATTAAAAGAGTATGAAAAGAACTACCCTACCCATGATCTTGAATTGGCTACAGTAGTACATGCATTGAAAATTTGGAGGCATTATCTATATGGTGAACGATGTGAAATCTTCTTCGACCACAAGAGTTTAAAATACTTTTTCACTCAAAAGGAATTGAATAAGAGATAGAGAAGGTGGTTGGAGCTTATTAAAGATTTCGATTGCACTATCAGTTATCACCCAGGGAAGGCGAACATGGTAGCTAATGCTTTGAGCAGGAAGTCTATAGGACCAATGTTGGCAGCTGTGGAAATTCAGTATCCGATCATGATGAATCTGGAGAGATTCAGTATAGAGTTGGTTGAGAGTGGAAAGGATTAAAGCTGCTCAGAAGGATGATCAAAAGTTAGCAAAGGTATTAGTTAGAGTGCAGAATGGTCAGGGGGAGGAATTTTGTATTACAGATGATGGAGCTTTACGGTTCCATTCCAAATTATGTGTTCTTGCTGATGCTGACATCAGGAAGACCATTTTAGAGGAGGCTCAAAGATCTTTGTACACAGTTCATCCCGGTAGTATGAAAATGTATAGGGATGTGTGAGAGTTTTATTGGTGGAGTAGTATGAAGAGAGAAATTGTTGAGTATGTAGCTCAGTATCTGACGTGTCAGCAGATAAAATCTGAGCATCAGAGACTGGCAGACCAGTTGCAGCCACCTTTTATCTCAAAGTGGAAATGAGATCATATATCAATGGATTTTATTTCAGGGCTGCCATTGGCATTGCATGGCCAGAATGCAATTTAAGTGATAATGGATTGTTTGACCAAGACTACCCATTTTCTTCCCATCAAGATCATCTACTCCACGGACGAACTGGAAGAGATTTATATTCAGGAGATAGTCCATTCTCACGGGGTTCCAGTATCCATTGTGTTTGATCAAGACTCACGTTTCACATCACGATTTTGGAGAAGCTTGCAGGAGGCTCTAGGGTCTCAGTTATCTTTTAGCATGGTGTTCCATCCTCAATTAGACGGGCAAACTGAGAGGACTATTCAGATATTGGAAGATATGCTTTGAGCGTGCGTCCTAGATTTTGGGGGTAGTTGGACTCAGTTTATGCCGCTGATGGAATTTGCATACAATAACAGTTATCAAGCCAGCATTGGCATGGCACCATTTGAGGCGCTTTACGATAAGAAATGTCGTTTTCCTTTATTTTAGGATAAAGTGGGCAAGCAGCAAGTTGTGGGACCAGAGCTTGTTTAGCAAACGAGTGATAAGGTTCGGCTTATTAGAGATAGAAACAGTGCAACTCAGAACTGACATAAGAGTTACGTTGATAACCGCTGCAGGAAATTTGAGTTTGATGTTGGTAATCATGTATTTCTAAAAATAGTTCCGTTAAAAGGGGTTATGCGATTTGGGAAGAAGGGTAAACTTAGCCCTAGGTTTATTGGTCCATTTGAGATTCTAAAAAAAGTGGGGCTGGTTGCCTATAGGCTAGCTTTGCCACCTGTGTTGTCTAGGATCCACGACATATTCCACATTTCCATGTTGAGAAAGTACGTCCAAGACCCTTCTCACGTAATCAGTTATGGTGAATTAGAGCTCAGTGATGCACTAGTTTATAAGGAGGTTCCAGTACAGATTCTGGATAGGAAAGAATAAGAATCAGGTACTAAGAAAATCCCTTTGGTGAAAGTCTTGTGGAGAAATCATGCAATAGAAAAAGCTTCTTAAGAGCTCAAGGAACAGATAAGGCAAAGATATCCACAATTAATCAGGGAAGTATAATAGTAGGTAATGTTTCTTTTGCAAGGACATGTAATAGTTTAGTTAATAAGTAGTCTTTTAGTTTTGGGAGAATTTTATTTGATATATGTAATCTCCCAAGACTTGGATTGTAATCACTGTATTCCTCTGCCATAAGTGAGGGTAAGTAATAAAATAAGTAGATTATTTTCTTTAAGGGATGAGGAATCATATAGATAGCAAATTTCGAGGACGAAATTTTTATAAGGTGGGGAGAATGTAGTGACCTGAATAATTATGGTATTTAAATAATAAGAGGGAGAAAAAAGAAATTAAAAAATAGGTCCTCGTCGACAACGCAAAGCATTTGTTGACATGACATATTGGGTTCGTCAACGAGGGTGCGCTTCGTCAACGAGAAAATACCAAGAGATTTTTTTCCCATCTCTGAATTTTGTCAATGAGAAGTAGACGTTCATCGACAAACGTCCTTTTTGACCTTGTCGACGAGATGACGTGGCTTATTGACGAAGGTCAATGTATAAATAGCCCTAAACGAGATTTTACAACTGATTTTTCACGCAGAATCTCTCTCTCTCTCTCTCTCTCCTATTTGGTTTCTACTCCTTCTCTCTTAATTTTTGGGTCTGTTCTTCACCGAATCAGCGATCCAAAGACACCACAACGCTCCTGGGGAAGTTCTCTACAAATATGTTAGAGTGGATCGTCGGTGGGACTAGTTTAGATTTCATCCCAAATTTAGGGTAAGACTTTTATTCAGTATTTGGCCTTCCCTACAGTTGTAAAAAACGTAGTATGTGTGGAAATACTAAATTTTTGTTATGGGAGATGTTGATTTCAGAGTGTTGAATGGGGAACCTTGCAGGGGTAAGACTGATATATTTTGAGGGCTTTTTAGAAATCAGGTAAGTGAATAAACTAAACTAGTTGTTTTATGACAATATATGTATAATCTTACAGCATTTGATTTCAGGAATATATATATATGCTTTATGTTTGGGAAAATACTGTTGTAAATGATGATACGTTTTAAATATGCATAATACCCATTCTGAGTGGCATAAGTAGAATTTATTATGAATTACTGTTCTCTAGGAAAATGTTAAATGATAGAGAGTTTTTATATGATATACCGGCATACGGGCCGAGAGTTTTTATGTGATATACTGGTGTACAGGCCGAGAATATTATACGATATATCGGCGTACAGGCCGAGGATGTTCTTACATGATATGCCGACGTACAGGCCAAGCTTTTTACATGATATGCGGACGTATGGGTTGAGCCATTTATATGATATGCCGGTGTATGGTTCGAGCCTCTTATTGGTATGTGATATGGTGTATGGGTCATGATTGATAAAATACGAAATGTCAGCGTAAGGGCCGATGATTTTCATGTTATATATATGAAATGTGATATGATGATATTGAAATGACAATTAATATTATGGACTAGAAATGTATCAAAATTTGAAACATGTTATATGTTATCAAAACCTGGTTGGCTTGGTTTAGGCTTGCACGTGCATGATACCGTAGTTATGTGTTCATGATCATCATGATATTGTGTTATCGTTGTCGTACAGGGCATTGTGAGGATGGATAGTTGATGTGGTTTATTGAAGTGTTGGCGCCTCTGGTGTATGGACCAAGTTTGGTAAACTCTGGTATTGTGTTAAATAGTACTTTGAGATGTATATGATTTTATGTTTCCTGTTGCTTAGGCTTCCGTGTTATATTTCTGATGTATCCCTGGTACCCACGGGTTCAAGTTGATTATGATCTGCTAAATTTATTATATCGGTGTTATTATCATGGAAAAAAATGGTAAAATAAGTAGGTCGTTACAGCTAGCCTCCACGAGGCGCTTGGTACCCACCCTGGTACGGTCTGTGAACAAGTGCATGAGCCGGTGGTCCCTGACATGACCAAGCTTTATGACCGGGTCTCCCATAACGATGGAAGATATTCTCTCCCATCCTACACTCACCTGGATGCCTCCGGCCACATCTAGGACAAATGAGGTAAGGCTGTTTACCCTGAAAACCTCTGTGTCTTGTTATCTCACTCTGGCCTTCTCTGTACCTATCTCCTCTCCATGGGCCCCGACTGGAACCCGCCTGAAAACTTGGAGGCATGGGTCTCTTCCTCTAGCTCGGTACTCCCATATCTATTTGCTCGCTCTCCTCTGCTGCTATGACTCTGTCAACTAACTCATAGAAGTCCTATATCTTTATAACTGCCACTTGCTTATATATATCTTGCCTCAGACCTCTTTCAAACTTCTTGGCCTTTTTAGCTTCATCTGGCACTATGTATGGGGCAAATCATGACAGCTCTATAAAATTTGTCGCATACTGCTAGATTTTCAACGACCCCTAAGTCAAACCCAGAAACTCTTGCACTTTAGCATCTCTAATAGTGGTAGGAAAATATCTGTCGAAGAATATCTCTCTAAACTGACTCCAGGTCATAGCCACTGGTATAGGCCTCTGCTCCTCTAGTAATCTAGCAGTTGTCCACCATCTCTCAACCTCTCCTATCAACTTATACGTGGCATAAAGGACCCTCTGCTCATCTGTGCTATGAAGCATCGCCAGTACTTTCTCAATCTCCTGCATCCAATTCTCAGCAATTGCAGGATCAACTGCTCCAGAAAACACTAAAGGATTCATTTTCGTGAACTTCTCTATGGTATACCCCTGAGCTACAAACGGGTCTCCCTGCTCCCTGGAGCTCCATGCAATCTCAATCATGACCTGTTGAGCTACGTTGCATAAAACAGCATCTGAGTCTCCATCACCCATATTAGAGGGCTCTGCTCCATTATCGCCGCTAGCGTGAGCACTACTATCTCTAGGGTCCATCTTGCAATAACACCAAATTATTCTGAGAACCCAAACCTCATAATACTATTGTAACTAAATATACCCCATACCTCCTATCACTAATTTAAGCTCTAGTCCTACCATATGGAAATAGAAATCGACGATAGTTTACTATGATTTTGCTGAAATCGTCACCCTAGGAAAAACACAAAAATCACCCCAAAGTTCCTGCTTTCAAACTGCAAAACAGAACCCTAAATTCTCATCTGAGGTTCCTAACATTAACTCACTAATATTCTATTATATCATTCTCTAAATCCACTGTACTCTAGAGTCTACAGAACTTAGCAACCTAGGCTCTGATACCAAAATATAATGACCTGAAATTTCATACCATTTTTTTTATAGAGACTGTAAATTACCTTACTCTAATACCCCTGTAATGACTACTGAAAAATACCTATGCAGCGGAAAAGACAAAACTGTACAACCATTTACCCAATACCAGAATTCAGTATCTCCCCAAAATATACATACATAATTATACATCATCCTAACATCTTCTACCCAAAAACTCTTGAATGCTACTAAAAAATACAACCCCCTAATAACATTTACCCTACAAACAGGGTAGTGTAGACGACCTCTCTACCTACGAGCTTGATCTGCTCGTCTAGTTGGATCACCCGAAAAATATTAAATCACTGGGATGAGACAACTCTCAGTAAGAAGAAATATGCTATTACTAGTGTGTGGTAACTGAGTTTACATAGATAATTTACTGATAAATAATTGAACTAAGATATCATAAAAAAATAT
The DNA here is from genome assembly GCF_029873635.1 of Malania oleifera. Classification (NCBI taxonomy): domain Eukaryota; kingdom Viridiplantae; phylum Streptophyta; class Magnoliopsida; order Santalales; family Ximeniaceae; genus Malania; species Malania oleifera. Next base: position 40,661,865 of record NC_080422.1, on the reverse strand, counting down.
AATACTATGTAACTCACACCTATATGGTTTAAAATACATCTGTAATATTTGAGTTTTATGGCTCCTTTAGAAAATCGTCGTCGGTTTTCTCCTACCTTAGCCAAAAATCCATTTTTCCATTTTCTTTTATTATTATAATTTCTGGGTCACTACAAGGCACCATCATACTACTTTATGTTTGACTTGGCATTAGTCGACCGACTACTTGTTAGGTCTAGCCTTCGGGCAACACAACCCATCATAGTGAGAAGCATGTCGCATGTGTATGTGATGGCGTGACGATGCTAGTCCTACAGACCAGGTTGTATCTTCTAGGCATATATGGGTATATTTACTATAGAAAGGGCTATACTGAGCCAGCAGTATGTATTTTCAAATTTATAGAGCAGAAGTACAAATTTTAAAATGTCAATTAAATGTATTTAAATGTTAGCAATATATATACACTCGATTTTCCCTTGTTTGGGTGGGTTGTATATGTATGGTATCAGAGAGATGTATGTATATATGTATGTTTAGTGGCACTCCAGGCCCACAGAGAGGGTCGGGGTGCTATAGTTGGTATCAGAACTAACCAAGTTGTTAGGTCGTGCAGACTTGGTTTGACAAGGTTAAGAGATCTTACCATAGTATTGGAGACAGAGTAAGACAAGGATAGGATTGGGTATGATAGGACTTTCAAGTTTAGCTTCGTAAGCCTGGAGACAAAAATCCATTGGTAGACTTCTATGTTTTTCTAGATCAGTCAACGGGTTCAGAAAATCATGATAATCCATTGATGATTTTTTTTTCTGAGTGGAGAGGCGAAACTTGAGCTAGAATGAGGTATCAAGTTAGCAGAGTATGTCATTGTGAGAGGCATTAAGTCATTGAAATGAGTCTTATAGTATGGTAGTTGTATCATATATGTAAAGTATTAAGACTTTAAACCATTTTCTCAATTGTCTCTTCAGGATGGAGTCTAGGGATAATACTGCGAACACTGGTGGCAGTAGTAGTGATGGGGCTGGCCATTAGGCTGGCAGTGATACTCTGGTGGTACTTCGTGACTTCGCCCAACAGTTTATGGCAGAGGTCATGCAAAGTTCTAGGGGGCAGGACCATCCCACTACTGAATTAGGAGGTTCTATTGTTTAGTTCACCATATCAAAGCATCCTACCTTCGCGGGGAGTATAGACTCGATCCGAGCAGAGAATTGGATTCCAGATAAAGAGAAGATATTGAATTTTCTACGTTGCACGGATGAGCAGAAGGTGCTCTATGTGGCATTCAAGTTGACAGGTAATGTGGAGAGATGGTGGGAATTGGTAAGGATGCTGAAGGAGCAGAGGCTAGTACAAGTGGCGATGACATGGGGCCGTTTCAGAGAGTTGTTCTTTGAGCGATACTTTCTAGCCACTGTCAGGAATATGAAGATGGAGGAGTTCATGGTTCTGACACAGGGGCAGCTATCAGTTCAATAGTACACCTCTAGATTCTTGGATTTGTCTCGCTTTGTTTCGTCTAAAGGAGGAGATTCGAAAGTAGACGGTGATACTACAAATTCAGGACTTTGTTATGCTGGTGGATAAGGCCACCGTGGTAAATGACTCACTCAAAAAATGAGCAGCTCAAAAGCTATCCCAAGTATAGGAGTTACGTCGTGTAATATTAAGCACAAGGGCTAATCGTCTCCTCAGGGAATGCGTTTTAATCTCAGATTTTACGTTCTTCCAATCGAAACTAAAAATGCACTGAACTCAGTTTAGATTTGGGATTTTCAAAATGGTTCAATTTCACTTTTGATGAATTAAATGACATGTAATTTAAAACTCTAAACTAACATGCACTAAATAAAAGAAAACAAGAATAAAAACCCTGGTTTACTTAAGGAAACATTGGGACACGCACTAATTAAAATTGGAAACTACAAATAAGGAATTAAAACACGCTAGAATGGAAACTCTAATCTACCTAAGGAAACATTGAGACACGCACTAATTAAAAATGGCAACTTTGGACACGGAATTAAAAACACCCAATAGAAACCGAACAAAATTACGGAATTAAATCAAGAATCACAATTTAAACACAAACACGAACTCAACGAGAATTTAACATTCAAACAATAACGGAGCACGATAAAAATATAAACTTAAATAAAATGGACCCTAACTAAACCGAACTTTAATAAAAAAAGATACTTTTTTAAAAAAAATACTTTTAAACATTATTCTAGGACAAAACTAGACATCACCATATTAAACTACTAAATGGAAACATTAAACAAATCTAACACAAACTTAATGGAAAGAAAAGAAAGAAATAAATAAATAACTGAATACTGCAATAAATAAAAAAAACTAAATAAATATTTCAAGAAAAAATCCCTAAACAATAATCAAAGTAAAAAAAATCAAAACTTTAATAAATTTCAATTCAAATTAACATCCAGACTCAATGACAATAATAATGACAATAAAAAGTTAAGAAGATAACTGGAAGAGAGAGAGAGAGAGAGAGAGAGAGAGAGAGAGAGAGAGAGAGCATGGCTGTGTGTGGCAGGTATGGCAGCAGCATAGGGGCTCTGTGCTTCACGACAGCAAGGGTGCTGTGTTGGTGTGGACAGCAGGAGGTTGGCCAAGAAGGGGCTGCTGAAACAGGGGCTGGTGTAGCTGTTGCAGCAGAGAGTTGCTACCAGTGTCGCTGTGCTGGAAGCCGGAACTGGGGCTGTGCGCCGTGGGAGAAGGCTGGGACTGTTGCTGCTGGTCTGGAGAGTAGAGAGCTGCTGGAACAGGAGGCTGTGCTGCTGCTGTGTTGCTGGTCGTGTGCTGTGTTTGCTCGGCTGTGTGGGTTGAGAAACAAAGGGAAAAGGAGAGATTGGAAAAGGTTAAGGAAAACAAAGGAGAAAGAGAATCCGGGAATGAGAAAAACAGAGGGAAAGAAAATAAAGAGAAAAGAGATAAGAACAGGGAAGGAGAGAACAAAAGAAAAAGAACATAACAAAGTAAGGGAGAAAGAGTAGGGAAGAGGGAGAGTTTGAGGGAGAGAGAAGGGTGCTGGAGGCACACCATGCGCAGGGGATAAAAGGAGATTAAATAGGGATGGGGGAAAGAAGTTGCCCTAGGACCTGGATCCAAGCAACTTGACCCGACAACTTGACCCAAATTGTTGTATTTTTTTATTCTTTGTTCGTCACAAATTTTGCTCTTTTGGAGCCCGTATCTTACAAAACTAAAAACACAAAAGTTGTAGATGATCCTTTCCTCTTTCTCCAGAAATTTGAATCGTCTCAATTGGAGCTCGGACGTAAAAGTTATGTACGAAATACGAACAGGTGTCGATTTTGGTTCCTGGGAATTTTACTGCGACAAAAAATTACCAAAATTTCATAAATTGTGCAATAAAGTTCAATAATGATGATTTTGGCACTTTATTAAAATATTGGACAATTTTGGACATTTAATTAAAAATATAAACGATAAAACCCGGGTTAAGGGTCCAATTACGCAGTTTGACGCGTAATCACACCCCCCAACTAACGTTTTGCTAGTCTCTAGCAAATGACGTGAATGAATCTTAGGGTGGTGTCTAGAACTATATACTCCGGTGATCATGAAATCAATGCACATGAGACATAATTATACCACTTCACATACAAGAACATAACTGAATTTCACACAAGCTCGTTCATATTCAATGCACACGACTCCAAAGCACGTCACTCATGCAAGTTTCATCGTTTATATGTGATTTGAGAGTAGTGTACTCACATAAAGTTAATCAGTGGCACATTCAGAGTTAATGCAAGCATATAAGTTCGAGTATAAACAGGTAAACTCTCAAGGTGTGTGTGATGTGTGTGACTCAGTACACCTAGGACGCTAGTGGACACCTACAAAACGGTCGCTTTGACTCGGCCTAACTAGTATACCCTCAAGAAAACTCAAAGAAAATGGGTTCACTCATCATATGTGAGGAGGAGTGTCGCGATCAAACATCCCACATATCAAAAGGAACAACGCTAAGTATATGGAGTGGACTAGTCAAGAAAGGATCTAGCCTATCTATGAGGTGTCGGGTCCTTCACCCTAGCATCTTCTCACCTACTCGCCATATCCAACCGAAACCACCCTAGATCAACTTACTCACAAACTTGTCGTGAATACATCTGAGGCATTAACCGGTTGAAGCATCTTCATACATGGAAAAAATGTGTCTTCCTTGACTTTTTGTGATATGTATTTGGGCCAACATTGACTTTTTATTTCATGCGCATGTGTAACTTATTCTTTTTTTCTGCTCATTCTTTATTTTCTATCTTTTCTTGAGCAATAAGGACAATATTAACACTTCTTTTGTAATCTTCATACCATCAATGGGAATTGAACTCAAATAGGAGTTCATGAATTAAGTCTATCTCTAGGGGTGGCTCAGCCTTCACATTTTGAGTAGGCTACAAAACCTAGGTTTCTATCTCCCCACTAGGTGTCACCTCTAGGCTAGCAAATCAAAAATAAAGACTATTGTACAAGGAATCATCCAGAAAAAGAGAATTGAGTTCTATGAACTCTGATTTGATATTAACGCTCAAAAGGACGATAAATAGCTCAAGAATATCTCACAAAGGTGTCATAGTCGCCACGGGTGTTCTCTCAGTGGTCACAAGGAACCCTAAGTGCAATGAATCACGTGAATGTGTTTATTCAGTCTCGTGAGATGCTGTGTAAATACAGGAAATTATATAGTCAAATTAACATGAATGTACTACCAATCAATTCTTCATAGAGTCATAAGATCATATAGAGAGAAAACTATGCATGACTGACTCAAGTGTGTCATTCTTAAGTCATACGCAAGTATGCGAAAGGTATGAGTCAGTGTTAAGCATGGCATAATGCAATGCAATCCTTCAGTGCTCCTCTTTCTTTCTCTCTCTTTCTTTTTGATTTTTTTTTTGTATTTTTGATTTTTTTTTTGGAAATATAAAACCCGGTACGTGTACGTGCACAGTGTCACATGCGAATGCTCATCCCCCCCAACTTAAGTGGAACATTGTCCTTAATGTGAAAGCATAAGGGAAATAGAAAGGACTGTGCACGGAAAAAGTAAAGCGTACCTGAGTGGCAAAATAACAAAAATCGAACTATGAGAAAATGGTCCTGAAAACTAACTAAAAATAAAATAAGATAAATAAAAGGAAAATAAGGGAAATAAAAACATCACAATTGTCTGGCGGAGGCTCAGGAGGAATTTCGTTTGGTGGCCGCAGGTCTATAAATTGCATCGGCGGGTCTCCAAATTTGAGCCGCCACAGTGGATCAATCTTCATACCTGCACGAAAATCAACCTCAGATAAATTAATGCATGTTAAAATACCAAACAATTTGAGTGCAGGTCGACCCTCTTGTGTTGACAAGAATGGGTCTTTATTCAACATCATTTTCAGGAAATTTGCTTCTTTACGAACTAACGGTTGAGAGAAAGTGATCAGAATAATTACCTGCAGTTCTTCAGAAGCATTAACATTAAAGGTTTTACCTGGTTCTTTGAAAATTATATGCTCACCAGACTGGTCACCCTCTTTAACGGGTGTACATATCATCATACAACTGCAAGAGTCTGCCTCCACATTAGGCTCCTTAATATCTAATTCAGGTGGGAGTGACAATTTCACGATTTCTGAGCTCGAAGTATGAGGTACCACAGGTTGGTACTCCATATGAGTATCAGTCTCCTCATCAACTAAATGCTCTGCTTTTGGGCTCGTTTCCTCTGATTTTTCTTTGAATTCATCTATTTCAACTGTAACTTTCGGTGCTGGGACAACTATTTGTCCGACGATGAGCATTTCAGATTGGGGGTCGTCTTTCTCACTACTGAAGGTGATGGTGGCCTCTGCTGTCTCAAGAGAAATATCATGTATTTGTTGTTGCGGTTGCTAGTACTCTTGAGAACTAGGCTGAAGTTCTGCGAGTGTTTCCTCATTTTCTAAGATGTCCAATTGTGTGCTTATTGCGTTAATGGTATCCCGCAATTCATTATTATGATCGACTTGAGTTTGCATGAATTTTTGGAGCATGTTCGCCATCTGTGTTATGCTATCCTCCAAAAATTCTAATGGCATACAGCTCTGAGGGATCTGTTGTGGCTGGTAATGAGGCGGAGGAATATCTGGGTATTCTGGTGGTTCATATGCAACATCACCACTAATTGTGCTGATAGGGTGTGAAGTCATGGGTGCCTGAGTGTATCGTGTATTGCACTGTGGGACATTGTCAGCTAAGTAATCAAAGAATGATAATACCTGATCTGGATCCTCGCTGACGGGCTCTCCATTAGACATAGTCTGGACAAAACACTTGCAATTAGGGGTAAGAGCAGTATAAAAATAATCAGCTAACCTCCATGAGTCAAACCCGTGATGTGGACAAGTGCTTAGTAGATCCTTGAATCACTCCCAGCAAGCCCTAAATGTCTCGTCATCCTGCTGCGCAAAATTAAGAATCTGTTCCTGCAAAAATTAAGTTTTCTGTAAGGGACAAAATGCATGCAGAAATTCACGCTCCATATTAGTCCAATTAGTGATAGAGTGAGGTCTCAAGAAATGAAACCAAATCAGTGCCCTATCCTGCAAAGTAGCAAGAAATAAATTTAGTCTAGTAGATTCGTCAGCTCTAGCATGAGAGAAAAACATGTTGCAGGTTAATTCAAACTCTACTAAGTGCTGATATGAGCACTCAGATTCCGTCCCATAGAACTCGGGTAGCAGTGACGTCCTCCTGCGCTGCATCATGAAATTAAGCTCATCATAAGGCAAAATAGTAGAAGAGGATGCAGTGGCATATTCAAGCTGCATAAAATCCATTATCGTGCGTGGTACAGGTGCAGCCATTTTTCAAAACTCGAAATTCTTTTCTTTTTTTGTTTTCTGATTTTTTTTTTCTTTTTTTTAAAACTAATTAAGATGACGGGAAAAATGAAAATTTGAGATTAAGAACAACATTCCCCAGCAACGGCGCCAAAAACTTGACTCACTCGAAAAATGAGCAGCTCGAAGTATAGGAGTTACGTCGTGTAATATTAAGCCCAAGGGCTAAATCGTCTCCTCAGGGAATGCCTTTTAATCTCAGATTTTACGTTCTTCCAATCGAAACTAAAAATGCACTGAACTCAGTTCAGATTTGGGATTTTCAAAATGGTTCAATTTCACTTTTGATGAATTAAATGACATGTAATTTAAAACTCTAAACTAACATGCACTAAATAAAAGAAAACAAGAATAAAAACCCTGGTTTACTTAAGGAAACATTGGGACACGCACTAATTAAAACTGGAAACTACAAATAAGGAATTAAAACACGCTAGAATGGAAACTCTAATCTACCTAAGGAAACATCGAGACACGCACTAATTAAAAATGGCAACTTTGGACACGGAATTAAAAACACCCAATAGAAACCGAACAAAATTACGGAATTAAATCAAGAATCACAATTTAAACACAAACACGAACTCAACGAGAATTTAACATTCAAACAATAACGGAGCACGATAAAAATATAAACTTAAATAAAATGGACCCTAACTAAACCGAACTTTAATAAAAAAAGATACTTTTAAAAAAAAAAATACTTTTAAACATTATTCTAGGACAAAACTAGACATCACCATATTAAACTACTAAATGGAAACATTAAACAAATCTAACACAAACTTAATGGAAAGAAAAGAAAGAAATAAATAAATAACTGAATACTGTAATAAATAAAAAAAACTAAATAAATATTTCAAGAAAAAATCCCTAAACAATAATCAAAGTAAAAAAAATCAAAACTTTAATAAATTTCAACTCAAATTAACATCCAGACTCAATGACAATAATTATAACAATAAAAAGTTAAGAAGATAACTGGAAGAGAGAGAGAGAGAGAGAGAGAGAGAGAGCATGGCTGTGTGTGGCAGGTATGGCAGCAGCATAGGGGCTCTGTGCTTCACGACAGCAATGGTGCTGTGTTGGTGTGGACAGCAGGAGGTTGGCCGAGAAGGGGCTGCTGAAACAGGGGCTGGTGTAGCTGTTGCAGCAGAGAGTTGCTGCCAGTGTCGCTGTGCTGGAAGCCGAAACAGGGGCTGTGCGCCATGGGAGAAGGCTGAGACTGTTGCTGCTGGTCTGGAGAGTGGAGAGCTGCTGGAACAGGAGGCTGTGCTGCTGCTGTGTTGCTGGTCGTGTGCTGTGTTTGCTCGGCTGTGTAGGTTGAGAAACAAAGGGAAAAGGAGAGATTGGAAAAGGTTAAGGAAAACAAGGGAGAAAAAGAATCCGGGAATGAGAAAAACAGAGGGAAAGAAAATAAAGAGAAAAGAGATAAGAACAGGGAAGGAGAGAACAAAAGAAAAAGAACATAACAAAGTAAGGGAGAAAGAGTAGGGAAGAGGGAGAGTTTGAGGGAGAGAGAAGGGTGCTGGAGGCACACCATGCGCAGGGGATAAAAGGAGATTAAATAGGGATGGGGGAAAGAAGCTGCCCTAGGACCCGGATCCAAGCAACTTGACCCGACAACTTGACCTGAATTGTTGTATTTTTTTGTTCTTTGTTCGTCACAAATTCTGCTCTTCTGGAGCCCGTATCTTACAAAACTCAAAACACAAAATTTGTATATGATCCTTTCCTCTTTCTCCAAAAATTTGAATCGTCTCAATCGGAGCTCGAACGAAAAAGTTATGTACGAAATACGAACAGGTGTCGGTTTTGGTTCCCGGGAATTTTACTGCGACAAAAAATTACCAAAACTTCATAAATTGTGCAATAAAGTTCAATAATGATGATTTTGGCACTTTATTAAAATATTGGAAAATTTTGGACATTTAATTAAAAATATAAACGGTAAAACCCGGGTTAAGCGTCCAATTACGCAGTTTTTACATGTAATCAGTAAAGGAGAGCCTGCAAGGGGATTCAGAGGTCCAGAGTCTGAAGAAGAGACCTACGTCATCTAGTTCTTATTCAAGTTCAAAGCAGGGCACTTGGAAGAAATATGGTGTGGCGGAGGCTAGCAGCGAGAGACTGGGGGTCGTACGTCTCAGGGTACCACACCTTCCTTTGCTTGTCCCAATTGTCACAAGCAACATGTAGGGAAGTGATCTATGGGTTTAGGTGTTTAATGCTGGTGTGGTAGACCAAGGCATATGGCGCATGAGTGTGGCATGCCAGGGAGCAATGAACCCCCTCAGTAGCCATCTCGGGGGGGGGGGGGGGGAGAGGGGGTGCTCAAGCGCCACATGGCGGGTATCAGAGGGGTAAAACCCAAGTAAGGGTGTATTCCCTAACTCCTGGCGACGCAGAGAACGTAAGAGACGTGGTGACAAGTAATATTTGTATGCTTTCAAATATAGTTATTGTACTATTTGATTCAGACGCAACACGTTCCTTTATTTCTTGGGGATTCGTTAAATTTTGTGGGTTAGAGGTACAACTATTAGATGCAAAATTAGTAGTGGCTACACCGTCAGGGTCAGTAGTCGTATGTAGTAGGGTGATTCGGGATTTCCTAGTAGAGATTCAGGGAAGAGTATTACCAGTCAGTTTGATTGTGTTTGAGATGCATGGCTTCGATATCATTCTGGGGATGGAGTGACTAGCATCTAGTTATGCCAACATCGATTACCGTAGGAGAGAAGTGGTATTTAGGCCTCCTAGGGACTAGGAATTCAAGTTTGTAGGGTCGTTTGTGTGTTCTGAACCTAACCCTTTCAGCTACTCGGGCTAGGAGGTTACTTCTGATGGGATGCCAGGGGTATCTGGAGTTTGTGAAAGAAACGCTGAGAGAAGAACTTAAGCTGAAGGAGATTCTTATGGTAAGTGAGTTCCCATATGTGTTTCCAGAGGACTTGTTGGGATTGCCTCCTGATCGTGAGGTGGAGTTCGCTATAGAGTTGACTCTAAGCACGACACTGATATCGAAAGCTCTGTATCATATGGCTCAAGTAGAACTGAGGGAATTAAAGGAGTAGTTACAAAAGCTACTAGATAAGGGCTAGATCTGATCGAGTGTTTCACCCTAGGGAGCACCGGTGCTCTTTGTGAAGAAGAAGGATGGGTCGATAAGGATGTGCATTAACTACAGAGAGATTAATAAGGTGATAGTGAAGAATAGATACCCGTTACCCAGAATTAATGATCTGTTTGACCAGCTATAGGGCACACGTGTCTTCTCTAAGATCAATCTGCAATCCAATTATCATTAGCTGAAGGTGAAATCGAAGGACGTACTGAAGACTGCATTCCGGACTAGGTATGACCACTATGAATTTTTGGTTATGCCTTTCAGAATGACCAATGCTCCAACAACATTAATGAACTTGATGAACAGGGTGTTCTATAAGTATCTAGATCAATTCATGGTTGTTTTCATTGACAACATCCTAGTTTATTCGAGGAGTCCCGAGAAGCATGCAGTTCATTTTAGGTTGGTACTTAAGGTACTCAGAGAGAAGAAGCTGTTAGTGAAATTTAAGAAGTGCAAATTCTGGTTACAGCAAGTGGCATTCCTGGGATACGTAATGTCTAGGGAAGGGGTATCGTGAACCCGAGTAAGATAGAAGCGGTAGTGGACTAGGCGAGACTGAAAAATGTTCAGGAGGTTAAGAGCTTTCTGGGCCTTGTAGGATACTACCGAAGGTATGTAGCATGGTTCTCTAAACTATCAGGTCCATTGACATGACTCACAAAGAATAAGGTAAAGTTTGAATGGACTGATGAGTGCGAGTAGAGTTTTCAGGAACTAAAGTAGCAGTTGGATACTACTCCAGTTCTAACCCTTCCGTCAGGGGATGGTAGATTTGTTATATACAGTGACGCCTTTAAAAAGGGTCTCAGATGTGTTCTAATGCAATAGGGAAAGGTAATTGCTTATGTTTCTCGTTAACTCAAGGAGTATGAGAAGAACTACCTGACAAACGATATGGAATTAGCAGTGGTGGTGTATGCATTGAAGATCTAGAGGCACTACCTGTATGGTGAAAGGTGCAAGATTTTTACCGATCATTAAAGTCTTAAGTACTTTTTCACCCAGAAGGAGCTGAACATGAGGCAGAGGAGATGGTTGGAGTTGATAAAGGACTACGACTGTATCATTAGTTACCATCTTGGAAAATCTAATGTGGTAGCTGATGCTCTGAGTCAAAAGTTAGTAGGTGCGTTGGTTTCAATAGTTGTTGTGCAATATCAGATCATGATGGATCTGGAGAGGTTGGGAGTGGAATTTGTGGACAAGGATCCACGGGCGTTCATAGCCAATTTAGTTATTCAGCCGACCTTATAGGAAAGGATCAGAACAGATTAGAAGGAAGACACAGAGCTAGTAGAGGTTATGGAAGGGGTTCAGGATGGTTTAGAGCTAGATTTCAACATCTCAGATGATGGGGTGTTGAGATTCCATACCAGGATCTACGTATCGAATGACGCCAATATTAAGTAGTTTATTCTAGAGGAGGCACATTGTTCGCTCAACACAGTACATCCAAGGAGTACGAAGATGTACAGGGATCTTCAGGAATCTTTCTAGTGGTCTAACATGAAAAGAGAAATCGCTCATTTCATAGAGCAATGCCTAACATGTCAGCAGGTGAAGGCCAAGCATCATAGGCTAGCGAGACCGTTGCAACCACTTCTCATTCCTAAGTGGAAGAGGGAGCACATCTCCATGGATTTTTTCACTGGAATGCCATCTGCACTTCATAAATAGAATGCGATTTGGGTTTTGGTTGACAGATTGACGAAGATAGCCCATTTCATCCTGGTTAAAGTCAGTTATACCATGGATAAGCTGGCAAAGTTATATGTTCAGAAGATTATCAGATTGCATGGAGTACCAGTGTCAATATTTTCAGATAGAGATCCATGATTTACTTCTCGGTTCTGGAAGATTCTTCAGGAAGCATTGGGATCTCAACTTATGTTCAATATTGTGTTCTACCCACAGACCAATGGTCAATCAGAAAGGACCATCAAGATTTTAGAGGATATGCTAAGGGCGTGTGTACTGGATTTTTGGGGCAATTGGATCATATATCTGGCATTAGTTGAGTTCGCCTACAATAATAGTTACTAGGCCAGTATCGGGATAGCACCATATAAGGCACTGTATGGTTAGAGGTGACGATCACCATTATATTGGGATGAGATTGGTGAGCGACAGATATTGGGGCCAGAGTTAGTCCAATAGACTTCAGAGAAGGTCAAGCTCATCAAAGAACATATTAAAGCAGCTCAGAGTCGGCAAAAGAGTTACGTAGATACACGCCGACAAGAGTTAGAGTTCGAGGTGGGTGATGCTATGTTTTAAAGGATTGTTTTGATGAAAGGAGTGATGAGGTTTGGTAGGAAGGGCAAGCTGAGCCCTAAGTATGTTGGACCATTTGAGATTCTGGAGAGATTCGGTTCGGTGGCATACATGATAACATTACCACCCACTTTGTCTAGGATTCATGACATGTTCCACATGTCCATTCTTAGGAGGTATGTTCCAAATCCTTTGCATGTGATATGTTATGAGTCATTGGAGCTCAGAGACACGTTACCATATGCGGAAATACCGGTTCATATCCTAGACTATAGAGAGCAGGAACTATGTACGAAGAGGATTCCACTAGTTAAAGGTATTGTGGTGTAATCACACAGTAGAGGAGGCTTCTTGGGAGCTAGAGTCAGAGATACATCACAAGTATCCTCATCTTTTCAGAGACACTCAGAGTTAGATAGGTAAACAGAACAGTAAGTAAATGGTATGTATGTATTATAATTGGAGCAAGTTTGTTTATGGTTTAGAGTATGTTTGGTCTTTGGGAGAGTTGTGTTTGGATATTGTAATCTCTTGAGACACTATGTGTAACCACGGTATTCCTTAACTAAATTTGAGGTTAGGTAATAAATTTGGGACAGGACTGCTATGTGGGTGGTCTCCAGCTCTTCCTAGAGTCAGAGCAGTGATGGTTTAGAAGATCTAATAGGAAGTAGTTAGCAAATTTCGAGGACGAAAATTTTATAAGGAGGGGAAATTGTAGAGACCTGAACTAGGAAAATAAGGAAAAAGAAAAATAGGATTTTAGTAGGATTTGTCGATGAGGTACATGTTCTCATCGACGAAGGCATTCATGTGATTCGTCACCGAAATTCAGAGCTTTGTCGACAAAGAGATCCAGTAAGTCCGAAAAATATCAGGCTTAGGGTTCGTCGATGAGGCCCTTCTTTGATCAACGAACGACCTTATATGGTTCGTCGATGAAGGTGTCATTTCGTTGACAAATTTGACAGGGTCAAGAGGTCTATAAATAGATTTTTAATTGCTTCATGGTTAAGAAATCAAAATATCTCTCCCTCTCTCTCTAGAACCTGCACCCACACTCCTCTCTCTTCGATCTTTCACCGTTCATTGCCCATTTCAACGATCGGAAGTTACCATAAGGATCAGGGAGTGAATATCTAGAAGTTTAGTAGAGTGGATTCTTGATTTCGGGAAAAGCTAGGGTTTAGTTTTCAAGCGTCTCGAGTATTTTTCAGGAAATAGGTAAGCGGATTATATTATGTCAGCTATGTTTATGAGTTCTAATGGATTGAAATGTTAAAACGGTTTTTAGATAAACATTTACGGCTTTTCTAGGGTTTTCGGGCCTAGGGTTCGGTCAATTGACTTTATTTTTGAAACCAACCATTTAAATTTAAATATGATATTTTTAAAATATAGTATTGGACTTTATGAACGTTTTCACGGTAGGGTTGATTATCTCCATTTTTCCCGTACTTAGCTATATATCTCTATTTAGTAAAATAACAACCCAAAGATATTTATACCCCGTTTTAGCAGCAGTATTTATGTTCTCAAGCAGATGAGTTACGTATGAGTTACCAGATGAAAATTGTGTGGCATGAGTATATTTTTAATTGAGATTAAATGAGCAAGTTTTTTGTAATACTGAATTGTAATGGCTATAAGCTGAGACGAGAGATATGATGGTTATATGCCAAGATATGAGATTATATGTGATGAGATGAGATGTGATGGCTAAATGCCGAGTTTACGATACGCCGGTATTTACCAAGTCAGTATCGAGCAGATGTTTTCACAGAATTATGTACCAAGTATGTAATATTACAGTTTTATGAAATGAATGATGATTACAGTTTTATATGATGTAAATTGTTGTATATGATAGTAGAACCCTGTTATGATGTTCTCATTGTTAAGCATGGTACCGTAGCTATATGTATGCAAGGGTGCAACCACACTGCTCTGTTAGAGTGTGGATAGGAAAGGTGACTGGTGGCCTAGGTAAAGTACTCCTCAAAGGAGTGATTTTGGTGCTCCATCTGACAGAGTATTCCGGATGACTCAGCCTTCGGGTGGCCTTTAAGCACAAAGAAAGAGTAGGCACTATCGTACTACTTTATGTTTGACATGGCATTAGTCGGTCGACTATTTGCTTGGTCCAGCCTTTGGGCCATACAACCTGTCATGGGGGGAAGCATGTCGCACGTGTATGTGATGGTGTGACGACGCTAGTCCTACAAACAAGGTTGTATCTTCTAGGCATATATGGACATATTTACTATAGAAAGGGCTATATTGAGCCAACAGTATGTATTTTCATATTTATAGAGTAGCGGTACAAATTTTAAAATGTCAATTAAATGTATTTAAGTGTTAGTAGTATATGTACACACGAAATATCATGCTAGCCACACACTGGTAACAATATAATCCATATTACTGAGAGGTGTCTAACCCTAGCATACAAATGTTGTTTCAGGCCCTTAAAGGGATCGAGCTTAGCGTCCTGCTGGGCTGAGTTTGGATGATAGACAGTCCTTGTCAAAGCTGGCGAGATATTAGGCAGTGTTTGTCTCTTTTGGGGATTGTATATATAGCAGATTATGTTTTCAGTTATGTATGGATGTGAATAAGATACAGTTAAAAACTCTGGTAAGTTTTATTAGAAGATGTATGTTCTCCGTTGTGTATGTTTATGTAGTTCAGTATAGAACACCCGATTTTCCCTTGTTTGGGTAGGTTGTATATGTACGGTATTATAGAGATATATGTATGTATGTATGTATTTTTAGTGGCATTCCGAGCCCACCGAGAGGGTCGGGATGCTACAAAGAATTAGTAAGGCCCGAATCTCACTATTGAACTTGATTTCAACTGAGGCGAGTTGATCCAACAGCTCGTTGAAATTATTCAGATGTCTACTAAAACTTTCACCTGTGAACATGTTCATGGTAAATAACTTCTTCATTAAGTGTACCTTATTGGTGGCTGATGGTTGCTCATACATGTTGGGGAGCACATCCATAAGAGACTTGGTGGTTGTCATATGCTTGATATTGAAGGAAACATACTTTCCCTACATCATCCTGATAGCTCTGAGAGCTTTTTAATCAAGAACTCCCACTTGTCCTCCTTCATAACATCTGGCTTTCTCCTCAATGGTAAGTACAACTCCTTACCAAACAAGTAGTCATCAATCTACATCTTCCAGAAACTGAATGTGGTGTCGTTAAACATCTTGATCTTTGAGCTCTTTTCATTTGATATCTCGATTCATCAATCTAGAGATGGAATCAACTCAAACAAATAGCACGGTTGGATTTGAAACAGTCGAAAACCTTAGAAATGGTTCAAGTTGTTCAAAAAATGGACCTGAAATGACTCCGGAAACCTGGACAAACCTTCTGGTCAAAATCGATCAACTTTCCGTTAAACTTAACAAAATATACTCCCAGTTAATAGAATATTTTGATGCCATTACCGACGACGTTAATTAACGCCATTAACTAACATCTAACGTGACAGGTGGGACCCGATGATGACATGGCGCTAATGTAGCAAGTGGGGCCCAATGATGACGTGGATGTGGGGACTAGTGCTGGTGTGTCTGCTGATATGGCAGTGGAGCCAAGTGATGATTGTGCTAAATTACACCAGGTAAATTCTTAGGGAAGTGGGGGGGGGGGGGTCACAATAAACCGCTTAAGTCCCACTTTCCTAGATAGAATTTCCTTAGACACATAATTAGTATTATATAGCTCCTAGGACCTCCGATCTGGCAACTTTGCTTCGATCTGACAATTTTGCTCTGATCTAGTGACTTTGCTCCAATCTAGCTCTGATACCACTTGTTTGGGATTTAGGAACAATAATCACACATACAAGCAAAATAAGCACACAAAATAAGAACACCAGATTTATATGGTTCGATCTAATATGACCTACATCCACAGAGCACACCAAATATGTAGAGACCTGAAAAATTAAAACTATTAAAATAATTAGGAAAGATAATAAATAGAATAGATAAATAAATAATAAAGGGAAAATGGAAAATTTTGAAAGAAAGAACAGCAGACCTCATCGACGAATCTCCTCACTTTGTCGACGAGTGTTCTTCTTGAGATCGTCAATGAAGTTCAATTCCCCATCAATAAAGAGATTCCGAGTGAGTGAATTTTAGATTTTAGGTTCTTTCGATGAATGCATCTTCTCGTCAACGAATTCCCTTCTGTGGTTTGTCAACGAATCTTGTCTTCTCGTCAATGAAGCCACGTGGCAACATCCTATATAAATGGATTTGAGGAAGCTTCTCCGCTAAGAAATCACTTCTTTGTTTTTCTCTCTCTAAAATAGTTTCCTTTATCTTCTCTCTAAGATTCTAGCCTGGATTCATCCCGAATCAAAAAACGGAGACCACTACGGTGTTCTAAGGGAGATTCTCTACACATCTAGCAGAGTAGATTTCTAAACTGGACTTTTCAAGAATCACTCTAAAGTTGAGGCAAGGGTTAGGATTCCTAGCTTTTAGGGTTTTTAATGTTTATTTGAGGTTTATGGGTTAGAAAAATGTTGAAATAATAGGTTATTTGGGGTTTATCTTATTAAACTAGGGTTTTTGATTCAAGGTTCAAGTGAGCGCCACATGCATCATTTAGGGGTTCTTGCCGGCGTAGTTCAAGAAATCGGGTAAGGGGAATATATTAAATTAGGATTTTTTAGGAATTAACTAGTGAAAAATGGAAATATTTTGTATATATGTACATGATTTTCATGTGGGTTCTGAAAAGCCAACCGTTTGAATTGTAAATTTCTGAGCCTAGGGCTGTGCTACTAGATATTATTTATGAAAATGGAAAGTTAAAATGGCAAATTTTCTGGTTAATTGTGTAAGAAATTAAATGTATATTTTTAGTATATGAACGATGATTATGGGTTGGCTTATTTTCAGTGAATGTATTAAGTATGTTGTTAAATTGTGTGGCATGAGTAAAATGAAGTATCTGTGTTGAACTATGATATATGTATGAGATGCAGGAAATACTGGAAATGTATTGAGAATTAAAATTTAATATGATTTATTTTGCATGTGTTTAGTAATGTTAAATTACAATGTATGGTTTGAAAACTCCAGTGGACCAGAAAAGGGCACAATACTGTTGCAGATATGTATGGATGCGCTAGTGCACCCACACGTCTTAGATAGAGTGTGGAGACAGGACGGTCGATTGTGCTGGGAAGGGTAGTATCCCCCTGGAGTCTAGACCAGTGTGAGAACAGCCAATCGTACCTGTAGACTGTAGAATGTGGTTGATTTAGCTATAGTGGGCCGACTAGGGTTGAGTCTAGCCTTCAGGCCACACAACCCGTTATGGGGTGGAAGCATAACTATGATTTATCACCAGTATAAAGGGTTCTAAATGCATAATTGTTAGTTTAACCATGTATAATATGAGAACAATGGGTATGGAAATGGCAGATATGGGAATAAAGAATACAAGAACAAAAACGAAAATGATATGAAAACATATTATGTGAAAGCAGACATGAATACAGAAATGAGAAATGCAGAATACGAATGTGAATGTAATGAATGACACAGGGATAACAGCATAAAGAGTAATGTAGTAAAGTATTATTAGTATTAAATATAGTAGTATTACATGTATTTGAGGCAAAGTATACACTCCGCCTGAGAGCTTACTGAGAAAGGCGAGTGCCCTGATAGGTATCAGATGTAATTATGAGCTGCATAATGTATTAAGGCAGAGGGAAGCTACTTGTATGGATGGGTAATCTTCCCTATTCTCAAGAACTTTTGCCAATAAACCTTTGTGTGAATGCGTGAGTACGAGATAAACTAATCACCTAAGGGCTTACTGAGTAAGGTAAGTGCCCTGATATGCTTTATTTGTGATCGTAACTTGCTTAAGGTGTCAAAGCAGAGGGGTGCTACTTGTATGGGCGGGTAATCACCCCTATCCTTGGGAACTCTCGTGGGTAAAATACCTTACATATGTATGAGTAGGAATAGAGAATGATTTCTTAATTGTGGTTTTATTTGAAAATAATGAATATATATGTTGTACATAAACCTCATGACAGCTACACACGGATTTAATGTATTCATTCCTTACTAAGATGTGTCTCACCCGATAGTTAAATTTCATCTTTTCAGGAACTCTGCGGGATCGAGCTTAGAGAGCTCAAGCTGTTGTAGCATTTTTTAGATATAGGGTATAAACTTTGGTTATAATATTTGGTGTTGTAATATATTTATGTTTTCAGAGTTGTGAATACTGGATGTTGGGTTATGTTTTTGAGATGTATATAGATGTAGAAACTCAGGTATATTATTAAGGAATTGTTATTATTTCCGCTGCGTAACTGATATAGAGCCAGGTACAGGTAATGGAACACGTGGCACCCATACCCCACTTTGCAGGTTCAGGGCGTCACGAGGTGGTATCAAAGGTGTTTTTCAAATAACACTTCAGATCCTAGTTTCGGGTTTGGGGCATCACATTTATACTATAACCTGGGATAAAAACAAAAGGAGGAGACACACACTCAACTCAACTCTTCTCATAATTTTCTTTCTCTCACCTTCAGCAGTCTCACACTCCTCGCTTACTCACTTCACTCTATTCACATTCACGTACAATTGCTTCATTATATAGCTATATTGAATGGATAGGAAAGGAAGGGAGAAATTGGGATATTTAATGGGTTATTTTAGCACGCGGGCATTATCATTCCAGTGCATGAAGCTGGTTCCTCCGCGGCTCATTTTCATCTACAACTCATCCTCTTCAAGGCCATTTAATTTTTTGTTTCCATTTAATCCATTTCCATTTTAGCTTAACATATAAAACCATTTACAAACCCAATGGAGATGTTGATCACTTCAAAGCGCATTTCGTAGCGAAGCTAAAGGCAGCTATTGATTATTTTGAGTTGTTCAGACCTATCTCTCAACTTGACACTATGCATATGATTATTTACCTTATTGATTATATCTTGAGAATATTTTCAAATGAATGTAAAATATGTATTTTTGAATGGTGTTATTGAAGAAGAAGTATGTTGAGCAACTTACAGGTTATGTGAAAAAGAAAGGTGAAATGAATAAATTTTACTGGCATACAAAGTCAAGGACTTTGTATGAATTGAAGCAAACCCTAAGAGCGTGGTGTACCCATATTGATTCTCATTTCTTAATTCATAAATTTTAGAGACTTCCTCACGAGTATATTTTTATATGTTAAATTTGATTTGTAGGGCGGTGTTCTTATTGGATGCTTATATGTGAATGATTTCATTTTTACCAATGATAATCCAAAGATAATCACAAATTTAAGGAAAACCGTGATTTATTGTTTTGACATGATAGATATGGGTTTGATGACGTGTTTTTTTGGTATTGAATTGAAGTTGTTTAGACAAATGATGTCATATTATTTCCAAATAAAAAATATACACATGACATTTTGAAAAGATTTCAAATGGAATCTTCCAAACCAATTTTGACTATGGTTGAAGACAAATTAAAACTTGTGAAGGACAATCTTGGTAATTTGGATGGTGATGTTGATTTCAAAAGGCTAGTGAGTAGTTTGCAATACTTAACTTTCACTAGACATGATGTTATTTATGGAGTTTCCCTTTTTAAAGGCCAGTGAGTAGTTTGCAATACTTAACTTTCACTATACTTGATGTCATTTATGAAGTTTCCCTGTCAGTCACATATACAGGGGGCTAAGTGTATTCTAAGATACATTAAAGGTACACAATCTCATGAATTTATTTATTCATGTGTTAATAAAGTGGAGCTGGTTGGTTCCATAGAGAGTGATTAAGCTAGAGACAATGAAACTTGAAAGAGCACTTCGGGTTATGCTTTTCATCTTACTTCCAAAATTTTCTCTTAATCTTCTAAAATATAGTAGGTAGTTGTTTTTTCTACAGCTGATGTAGAAATATTTGTGACTACTACTAGTGTTATTCAAGCAATTTGGTTGCGTGGGATACTTGGTATATACAACATTAACAAGATAATCTTACGAAGTTTTTTTTTGATAATAGGTTTGCTATTGCTTTTACAAAGAATATCTAGTTTTTCATGGTAGAAGCAAGCGTATCGACATCAAACTATATCTAGGACTTGATGCGTGACAAAGAAATTACAATTAAATTTTATTTATCTAAGAATCAAGTTGTAGATATTTTTACAAAGCTACTTAAAGTCAATACTTTTATGAAATTCAAAAAATTGATGGGCATGGTAAGTTTTGAAGAACTTGGTTTAAGGAAGGAGGTTATGTAAGAAATAAACTAAGTTTTCTATTATTTATTATATGAGTTTCCATATTTAGTTTTATGTGTAGGAAACCTTAATGTTGCATTCAGGAGTATAAATTTCAGACTTTAAATTTGGATTTGAGTAGATTTGAACAAATTTCAAAACAATTTTACATTACATCTTATCCAAAACATTTCCAAATCTAAGGTCTTTCCAAACATAGAGTAAGAGTCTTTCTACTTGTTATATAGTCTAGTTTGTGTAGGAAACCTAGATATTTAAAGAGTCTTGTGTGTGTGGCCTACTACTTGATGTTATTGAGAAGGAATTGCTTCTAATTATTTTAATAAAATATTTATTCTCACAAATTAATTAATCTACTGAATACAACTGAAAAAAGAGAATTGCAAAACAACTTACTAATCAAATTTAACTTCTAATTTTATTTGAATCTCACATTAGATATAGAGTTCAACAGTAAGAAGAAATGGCCCAATTGTTCGTCTCCGCAATCTCCTTTGTGGAGATTAAGGTTTAATTTCCACAAGGGTGTTGTTGGTGTTGGGATATTTGTTGATATTTAATGATGTGGGTATGTATATTAGCACTTCTTGGTTTTTGGGGTAGTTGGGTTTAGGGTTACAAACTTGCAACTATGGGTACCAACAATCTTATAAAAAAAATATAAAATGTATTTTAGTTGTAGATAGAAGTCAAATATTTTATAGTATTTGAGTTGGCTCTTGGGTGAGAGGCACGAACAACAAGACTAAAGCAATCCTTCGAGAACGAAGTGAGGGCAGTCCCCTATGAAGTACCCAAAATCATAAGGAGAGAGGGACTACCACACAACATGGGGATCGAAGGACATAGAGTGTGAAGAGCTTAAGAGAGTCCCACTATCCTTGTCAAGGAATTGAGTAAGGGACTTCCTTGTCATACTTAATAAAATAAATGAATGAAAATTTTAGTTAATTATTTAAAACAACCAAAATAACAAACAGTTCCCACATATGTGTGATTATACAAATTAAAAGGGCTATATATTTCAAGACTATCATACATTATGCTCAAAGTTAGCATATTGACCCTTTTTTTTTTTATTGCCTGTTGACAAATTGACTCGACCATATTTATTAACTTAAGATCCCTAGTTTTCTATGATGTCAAAATCTAATAAAATTGATTACATTAAATATGACAACCCACTTAAATGAAGTCATTGGAACTTTAAGTATCAAAAAAATACAATGATCTAATGATATTGGAAGCCATAAAATGCATAAAATAAATATTTTACAAAACTAGTCAATAGACACATGGAATATGTGCATAACCTGTCTCATTTATTTTTACACAATTAATTAATTTATATATTTTAATTTTTTTCCTGAAAAGGAAAGTATACTCCCAAGAGGGGGGTGAATTGAGATTTTTAAAAAATTCTTTATAACTTCTTTTATTAATTCATTCTCAATTCTTTTTAATTTTAGCAATCACACATGTATAGTTGATTCGAATTTCAATCACAAGTTCAGCTGAAAATTAATTTAGTTATAAATCTTTATGAATGAGAATACCAGATTGAATACTTTGTAGGTTTTTTCAAGACTTCTTCCAGCACTTTAAATCAACACCCAATAAACCAATTCAATCAACCAAGATGAGCTTTGCAATATGAAACAATATATTAATTCCAGCAATGTTTCCAAGATTTAGCCTTTGAATATGACAACCCACTCAACAAAATAAATTGGATTTTAATATGAAAAGAAATAAAGAAGTCAACCAAGCTTCCAAAACTCAAAAATGAAATAAACCACTTTCAATATTAATGAGCTTTAGTTTTTATCAATTAACGAATTAATGAGTCTTGGGTCTTAATCAATCAACGTACTCCGTTATGGTTTCTGCAATATGTATTGATAAACCAACGTACTCCCTTTAGGTTTTCGTAATTCCCAAAAGCAAATTAATTTTCATCAATTTAATATTCAATCCACATAGCTGATATATATGCAAAAAACTAAATATCCAATCCACGCACTTTGAGTGTGTAGAAAATTAAAGAGAGTAGGGAAGAGAGTGACACTGAGAGTTTACAAGGTTTGGCTATCCACACCTATGTCCTTGCCTTAGGCAGCACACCTAAGGATTCCACTATACCACTCCTTTACGGGTGGAGCAAACCTTTTACAATACTCCTTCAATAGGATAGAGCCCTCCTCTCCAAGCGATACCCCACGCTCGGCACAACGATTCAAAAATCCTGAAGCGTCACCAAAACAACAAAAGAATTTGGTGTACAAAGACACTCTTAACAAGAGTTGATTAGTACAAGTTTAAAACATAGTTATATACTTCTAATCAAAATATAAAATATAGAGAATTTGAAGCTTTAGAAATTTATCACCGTGATCTTCTTTCTTTAGTTGAAAGACTTAGAATTTGTGTGCAAAGATCGATGAGAAAATGTCAGCAAGAATCAGTAGAAACTTCAGCAAGTTTGTGACCAAGAGAGCTTTTGAAGATCGTAAGCAATAAGGCTTGATTACTGATTTTAATTCTTGATGTGTAAAAACCTTTGTCTTGGGGGGTATTTAATGAGTTCAGAAAGTATATTTTGTGTTCTCCAAGTGACTTGGATTGTTTCCTAAGTTTTCATAACGTTTAGAATTCAAAAACTCACTTTTGGAAACTTCCCGTTACTTTTAAATTTTGAATTTCGAAGGGTTAGTCGACTGGACTGAAGTGGTTAGTCATCCAGGCCTTTAAAAATCAGTGAAAATTCAAGGTTAGTGTAGGGTCAGTGAACTATGCTCGTCAGGGTCAGTCGACTGGGCCTTTACTATCTATCCAATTTTGCTCAGTATAAATGTTCAGTCGACTGGGCCAATAAGGGTCAGTCACCTGGACAATTTAAAAAATTGTTTTCCAATTTGTTTCCAAAATCTTTTGTGTTCTTTTATACTTGTCAAAACACTTTCAGACTCTTGAAAATTTTTTGCAGGGTTTTTCAAAATATGGTCTCTAAGTCAATGATTTATCCTAATAAGCTTCAAATAATCCATATTGACTTTTGAATGAAGTACTTACATAAAAACTTTCTTAAGACTTAAAAATGGTCAAAGCTCGGAGTCTTCGTGTTTGTCTTTTGTTGAATCCATCTTAACTTTGAGCCTTAATACTTTTTAAGCTTTCATCAAATTTTCTTTGATTCCATGCTTTCATACTCTTTAAACTTTCACTTTTCAACTCGTCCTTGGAATGTAATCTTTCAATAAGGCTTGTGATCACTTAATCTTGAACTTATATACTTGATTCCTAAAACATCATCACTTAACCAAAACATGTTAAATACCCTTGATTTGTTATCATCAAAATAAGATTAGTAAGCTATGTTAGACCAACAATCTCCCCCTTTTTTGATAATGACAAATAAGGAGCAAAAATTTGAGTGAACCTTAATAAGGCTCCCCCTTATAATAAGCATACTTTTAATAATATTTGGAAAGTAAGACAATCATTCTTATGATGGTTTATCAGGTAACATCATATTCAGTTTCAGACTTCATGGAAGTCCATTTTTCAAGATCAAACAATAACATGTGTCTCAGTTGTGCCATATTTATATATGTCTTTAGGTTTGTCTCAGTTTTCCTCAATAATTCTCCCCCATTTGACATCAATCAAAAAGAGATAAAGAAATAAGCATATGCATACTAAGGCAAAGATTAGAATTAAGCACAAAAAAAGAGGATACCATATGCCATGTAAGAATCAATAAGTCCTAAACATAAAAACATGATATATCAAAAACATGCTTTCAAAGAGATAAGTAATACGAGTAAAAAAGAAACAAAATAAGTCACAAAGTTGCGTTTAATACAAGTTTAGAATAGTCAAATAAAGCTAAGCATTCCCCGCATCATCATCAAACTCATCATCTTCTCCTTCTTCTTCATCTCGTTCTTCACTTTCATCAGAAGGAGCTTCCATTAGAGCCTTTCCACGTGAAGAGGAAGTGTCGGTTATATGTTGCTTAATCCGGCCAAGTCTCTAGTCTAGAGAAGCATAGTTTTCCTGAAGAGTGTTGTAGTTAGCACACATTTCTGTACTAAAGTTTGTGAACTGCTGATACTAAGACCCTAACCATGAAGGTGCATCAAGCCAAGGAGCTGATTGCTAAACATAAGGTGGAGCTGGTCCAACAGCTTGTCTCGGTGGTCTCCTTCCTCACAGAAACCAACCTTACTCGTATCTCTCATATCCCATTTTTTTCAGAGTTGTGGAGCCAAAAATATCATATCTAGTTTGTTTGATGAATAACTCGGTGAGAGTGGTGACATCAAGATAAGCAAAGAGCTAGGTAAGAATACCACCATATGGAAGAGTAACTCATTGAGAGTCCAATCTTGTCCACCTCCCTTTCAAAATCAAACTTGACAAGTCGAGTTTTTTTCCTTTCAATAAGCACCACATGATGAAGCAGTCAACATAAGACATATAATCATGTGATCCAGCTAGGGGTAAAATATTGTACATGATAATTTTCTAAAAAATTTGTGCTTGGAGGTTCATATTTTTATACTGAGGGGGGGGTCCTGAATTGGTTTGGCTCTTCAGCCATAATTAATGGTAGGAATTCCTTGGGGGTAAAACCTTGTTCCATGATCCAATTTTGTGCAAACGCAGGACACTCAATGTAACGACCTACTTATCTTATCATATAATAAAACATAAATAATAATAAAGTTAACCCGAACCTGTGGGTAACGGGGACACATCTAACATTCACAGCGGAAACCTAAGTAGTAGTAAATATAAATCAATATATACAACCATAAAATATATAATACCCAAGTCAACTACATCCCTAAATACTGTTTTCATATACAATCTCCAAAAAAAAACAAAAAAGTACCTCTAGGGTCCCACACCCAAAAACTTCTGATCCTAGTCCAAACGTACCCTCCTAGAGGGGTAACTCAATAAACTCAACGGCGGCCTCGATCCGCCAGTATTTCTGGGTTTCCTAAAAATTATTTAATATTCGGGGGTGAGACACTTCTCAGTAAGGAAAAATAAACTAAATACAGCTGTATGGCAACATGAACATTTAATGCTATAATACATATACAGTACATTTCATATTCTAAAAAACATTCATGATAACATATCTGAATAATCATAACTTTCATATTGCTAATAATTCATACTGATCATGAAATATCTGATATATCTGATAATACTGAAAATTTACCCAGGATGTATAGCTAGCCGATGTCATGTATTACCCCCCATGACGAGTTGTGCAGCCCAAAGGCGGGACCTAACAATGATTGGCCGACCACTACCAAGTCAAAAATATTTGTAAGTATGATGAGCCCGCCACACCTTGGTCCAGATTGCCAGGTGGACGTCTACAACTCTACACTGAAAGCCACATCGACTATCCATCTCCCACCCCCTTGTGGGGTGGTTAGCACAAGTATGAACATAATATATTATCTGTATAGCAATGGTACTGTGCACCTATAACTGAACTGAACTATCATCTAGGTTCTGATAATACATAATACGTGATAATGTACAATTTAATGTAAATAGATTGATAGCATATTCTGTAACAACGTAAAAACATACGGCCTTGCGTCGTTTACTTTCATATCTGTGGCTTTGCGCCAAAATCATACATACGGCCTTGCACCGAAATCATATATCATACACGACCTTGTGCCGACTATCAATCATGGCCTTGCACCGAACATTCCATAAATATCCATCTAAATAAATAATTCATTTATCATGTATTTGAAACCAGAATGTACTGCATTATCTCATAATCTGTAAAAACATGCTTTATTCGTAAAATTTCCATAACATAATACTTTTCAGGTAAAATAATATTCATGTCACACAACGCTGAATAAACCGTACATTCCATTCTAAAAATCATATTTCCTAGCATATCATACTAATATATATATATACATTTCAACATAATAGCAGTATTTTCCCAAACATGCATTATTACCAATCTCTTCATATATATTATACATGCTTCCTGAAAATAAATTTGCTGATAAATAATATTAATATAATTTGCATGAAAAATAACTGCTTTAGTTTATTCCCTTACTTGACACTAAGAAGAAACCCCCCTAAAAATCCACTCGTCCTGCACCCGTAGGGTTCCCTATTCAACACCCTGAATTCAACAACTCATAGAACTAAATTTTAGTATTTTTTTTGTGAATAACATTTCCTATAACTATGGTAAGACCAAATTTTGTGTAAAAAGTCTTACCTTAAATCAGGGATGAATCCCAAATCAGCCCCACCAACGATCCGCTTGAGCAGACTTAGAGAGAACTTTCCCAAGAGCATCATGGTAGCCTTCGATAATCAATCCGGCGAACGACGGGGCCGAAATCAAAGAGAGAGGAGAGAGAAACCATAAGGAGGAGAGAGAGAGAGAGAGAGAGAGAGAGAGAAAGAGAGAGAGAGAGAGAGAGAGAGAGAGATTTCTACCAATTTTTCTACGTAAAATCTAAGGTTTACACTATTTATAATAGGGACTTCATCGACAAGGTTAAGAGGCAATTCATCGACGAACTCTCCCCCTTCTTCAGAGGCCCAAAAATCCTCTCGGTATCTTCGACAAAACACACCTTCGTCAATGAGCTCATAATGCAACGTCGTCGACGAATGCTTCGAAGCCTGCTACCGCTTTATATATATTTTTCTATTTTCATCTCTCTCATTATTTAAATACCATTATTCTTTGGGTCATTACACTCGAAGTCTCCTTGGCCAATACGGAGACTGGGGGCCAATGTTTATGGAGTTAAGCAGATCTTCTCCTCTAACTTCGACAGTGACTACCGATTTTCCTTGAACCATGTTTGCATAAAAGATCTTAAGAAGATTGGGATACAAAGAAAGTTGTATCAATGATCTTACCAAATATTGGTTCAATAGTGCAAAGATGTTTTCGATATCATTGTTTGGCTTGAGAGCAATAAGCCATCGATCAATATTTTAATCTTCTTTTCCTAAAGTAGCACCATAGTTTGCCATATTCTTTGTTCGTGGCATTTTGATGGACGAATGATGAAGAAACTCTAGAAATTCATAGGTAGGATATGTGGGAAGATGGTTTCCACACTTTGATTGGAGGAATTTTAGGTTTAGAATCAAGGGAGATTAAAGATAAATGGGTTCAGGTGAGCTGATTGAACCCAGTCAGTTGACTAGAACGAAGAAAGTTGGGGTTTCCCATTGGGAATATTTAGAGTCCCGTAAGTCCAATCGACTGGACTCCCTGAGTTCAGTCATCTGACCTTTAAAAAAATTGAATTTTTGCAAGTCAGTGGCTTGTCAGTTGACAGGGATCCTAAGCCCAGTCGCTTAACCTCACCAAATTTTTTTTCCCTTTCACTCATCTTGTATCCTTCCTAAACCACTTCCCTACTGTGTAGTAAGCCAAGTTCTCTTCTTATTGATATGAACCTACCCTGTGGAAGAGGTTTGGTAAAAATATTCGCCCATTGGTCACTTGTATTTATGAATTCAGGTAAGATATCTTCATTTTGCACATGATCTCTTAGAAAATGATGTCTTATGTCTATATGCTTGGTTCTTGAGTGTGATATCAAATTTTTGGAAATTTTTATAGCACTGATATAATCACACTTTATAGGTTTAGCGGAGTATTCTAAATTAAAATCTTTTAATTCTTGCTTCATATAGAGTGTTTGTTCATAACAACTACTTGCTGCCCCATACTTAGCTTTAGTAGAAGATAAAGTTACGAAGTTTTTTTTCTTAGAGAACCAAGATACAAGAGATCGTCCTAGAAAATGACATGTACCACTTGTACTTTTCCTATCAATCTTACATCCAACGTAATCAACATCTGAATAACTAATAATCTCAAATCCGGTGTCCTTAAGATACCAAAGTCCTAAGTCAATAGAACCTATTAAGTATCTTAATATCCTTTCTAAAACTATTTGTTGAGACTCCTTAAGAGCTAACTGAAATCGTGTGCACATGAATACGCTAAACATTATATCCGGTCTACTAGCTATTAAGTATAACAAACTTCCTATCATACCTCGGTAGTATTTCATATCAACTGGTTTTCCTTTTTCATCCTTATCAAGATTTATGGAAGTACTCATTGGAGTTCATATAGGCTTGCTACTTTCCATGTCAAACTTCTTAAGCATGTCCTTTATATACTTTGATTGATTTATGAAAGTTTCATTTTTGGCTTGCTTAATTTTTAGTCCTAGAAAGTATGCCATTCTCCTATCATGCTCATTTTAAATTCCTCTTGCATGCATTTTGCAAATTCCTTACATAAATCGTCATTTTTAGCACCAAATATGATATCATCCACATAGATTTGGATAATGAGCATATCTTCCTTTTTAGATTTTATAAATAAAGTGTTGTCAACCTTTCCTCTAGAAATATCCTTTTTCTAATAAGAATCCTAGGAGCTTGTTTCAACCCATATAAGGCTTTTGTTAATCTAAACACATAATCAGGGTTATGAATATCCTCGAAACCTGGAGGTTGTGCCACATAGACTTCTTCATTTATAAAACCATTTAGGAATGCCATCTTCAAATCCATTTGATAAAGTTTGAATTCCTTGTGAGATACATAGGCTAATAGCATTCTTATGGCTTCCATTCTAACTACGGGAGCAAATATTTCATCGTAGTCTATTCCTTCTTCTTGGTTATATCCTTGAGCCACAAGTCTAACTTTATTTCTTACCACAACACCATTTTTGTTGGCTTTACAAGGCTTAATTTTTTATTTTTTATTTTTTTATGATAACAAACAAGAGGAACTTAACATATTTGGTTAAGTGATGATATTTCAAGACTCAAATATATGACTACAAGGTCAAAAACTCACAAGGATCAATGAAAGTTTATACTCCAAAGAAAGATGATCAAATGAAGCTTTAAAGGCATGAAAAAAGGCATGGATTCAAAGATGATCTATTAAAGCTTGAAGATCATAAGTGCATAAATGAGAACTTGCTAAAAACTTGAAGACAAGATGGAGTCAAAGAAAGAACAAAGTTTGAAGACTTAAGTGCTTAGAATGTCAAAAGTCTTAAGGAAGTCTTAGGTAAGTACTTCAAGTAAAAATCAATATAAAAAGTATTGAAGCTCTTTAGAAAAAATTAAAATCTTAAGAAACCATTTTTAAAGACCTTGAAATATGATTTCTAAAGTTATAAATAATGGTCTCAAATGAAAAGAGTTTTCAAAGTCAAATCTTAAAAAACAAATGTTTTTGAAAGCTCAGGCGCCTGCCCAAAACTCCCAGGCGACTGACTATATTTGTGTTTTTTTTTTTTTTTTAAGAACTGGCAGATAGAAAGGTGTCAGGAGCATGATGGCAGCCTAACAGGCGCTTGCCTTGACCACTAAGGTGACTGCCTATGTTTTGATAGGAGCCTGCCAATGTTCTAACTTTCAAATTTAACTAAGACAGGCGCCTAACCATGCGTGACAGGCGACTGCCACTCGACAAAATTTTAAAAATTGCCAATTGGAAATTTTTTTTGGCAATTTTTAAAATTGGTTTCTTGGGCTCCAATTTTTTATAAACTTGACTAACACTCCAAGTAAACTTGGGGAGCAATGAATTAAGTTTTTAAACTCTATAAATAGCCCCCAAGACAAGGATTTTAATAACCAAGAAATATTTTCAGCAACTACATTCTCTCAAGTGCTCTCAATTCACAAAGGCTATCTTACTCATATCTTGCTTGTATCTTAACTAAGTTCTTGCTTATCATCTCACACAAAATTGTGCTTTGAAGTATGAATCTTTTAATCAAAGGAAGATTAATCTGGTGATAGAGTTTCATTGAGCTTCAATTTCTTTATATTGAAATTTACATTGAAGTATATTTTGTGCTTATAGTTGTACTAATCTACTCTTTGTAAGAG
Organism: Malania oleifera; assembly: GCF_029873635.1. NCBI lineage: Eukaryota > Viridiplantae > Streptophyta > Magnoliopsida > Santalales > Ximeniaceae > Malania > Malania oleifera. Next base: position 40,631,271 of record NC_080422.1, on the reverse strand, counting down.
TATTATTGTGTACAGATATTGTTTCTTGTTTCTCGACGATTCTAGGTTGTTGGATCGTTGATCGAGTGTGGGGTATCACTTGGAGAGGCATTACTCTAGCCTATTGCAGGAGTGACTGAGTGTAGGGTATCACTTGGAGAGGCGTTGCTCTAGCCTACTTAAGGAGTGTTTAAGCATGGGGTATCACTTGCAAAAGGTTGCAAAAGGTTTGTTCCACCCTGAAAGGAATGGTATAGTGGAATCCTTCAGTGGTATTGGCCAAAGGCGAGGACATAAGCTAGGGATACGTCAAACCTCGTAGAAACGTGGTGTCACTCTCTTTCCTTACTTCTTTAAATTCCAACAAATTTTAACTGCATGGTTGTGTTTTAATTTTTTATCAATAACACTACGTGGATTGGATATTAAATAAACTAAAGATTAATTTGATTTTGGATTTGTGGAAACCAAAAGGAAGTACTTCAGTTGATCAATACAAATTGTGGAAACCGTAAGGGAGTAAGTTGATTGGTTAACACCCAAGACTTACTAACTTAAAGTTTTTTCAAAGTTTAAGTTTTTGGAAAGAGTGTTGGATTTCATATTGTGTTTCATATTAAGAAATCAAATTCATCAATACAGAACTTGAATCAAACATATACACAGGGCTACATACAAAAGCTGAGAATTGCCAAAAGATTGAATATTATATTGAGTGGATTACTTTTAAGTTGTTGATTGGTTGGATGTTTGTTTAAGTTTTGGTTTACTTGTGTTGTGTTGTGATTGGTTTGTGAATGATTAAAGTAATTAAGTTCTTGGTGTGAATTTGATAAATGAACAAGAGGTCAAAGAATTCATAAAAAGAATTAAAATAAATTTTAATAATCCAATTCACCCCCCCCCCCCCTCTTGGGAGAACTCCTTAACTTTCAATTTTCATCCTTTTTATTCCTAAATACCCACTTTGTTCCATATATTGAATGGCCATCCGGTCTAGGAACTAATTTCCATACTTTATTTCTCCCAAATTGATTTAACTCTTCTTACATTGCAACTATCCATGAATCATTACTTAAGGATTCCTCAATGTTCTTGGGTTCATCTTGAGATAAGAATGCATAATGATTACGTAGATTCTTCAAAGAAGATCTAGTAGATACACCTCGTGAGGGTTCTTCTATAATTTGGACTTTTGGATGGTCTCTTACAAATTTCCAATCTTTAGGTAATTCAGAATTTTCTGTAGGATCATCATTTGAAGTTAATTCAGTTTTCTCTTCTTTTACTTCTATGATTTCTAAGTCTTCTAGTTTTTGTGTAGCATCAGTTTTAACTTCTTCAACATTTATTGTTTTAGTGAATGGATTTTCTTCATCAAAGGTTACATGTATTGATTCTACAATTGTAAGGGTTCTTTTATTATATAATTTGAATGCTTTACTCTTTAATGCATATCCTAAGAATCAGATTTAGCATCAAATTTCCCCTAATCATCTTTATCATTTAGTACAAACACTTGCATCCAAATATATGAAATTAAGATATTGTAATGACTAAAAAATTCTTACCTTTTTTTTTTTTTTCTACATATAGACTATAAAATTATATTACTCTGATACCCCTTATAAAATCTACTAAAATGTCTCGGTCCCAAAGTGGACACTGAGAATTCTTGTTCATAGAAACAAAACACCTATGCAGCGGAAAACATAAATTACATCACCATAATTACAATACCAGAGTTTCAAGAGTTTCCAAACATATATACACATCTCTCCAAAATCATCCACCAAATCCCCTAGGAACTACTCAAAAATACATCCCCTAAAATCACTTACCCTACAGATAGAGCAATAAAGGGTCTCCTCAATCTCTGAGCCTGATCTGCTCGTTTAACTAGATCACCTGAAATGTTTATAAGTACTAGGATGAGACAACTCTCGATAAGATACATCATAACTCACACTTATGTCACTTAAAGTACAAGTGTTTATTAACTTTCTACTTAATCATACTTTTAGCTACTATATATATATATATACTTTCCATTTTCTGAAAATCTATATACATACATATAACTGTGAAAACTTCCCTGGATGGATAACTGTATGTTATGATTTAACCCCTTATGATAGGGTTGTGCGGCCCGTGGGCTAGACTTAACACTGGCTGGCCTACCAAGATAAGTCAACTGAAAACCTCCATCATCAGATTAGCTGCCTCAACCTAGACTACCAGGGAGTCTTCGTCTCTCCCAAAGCACAATCGACTACTCATAAATTTCACACTCTATCTAAGATGTGTGGTTGCACTCTGAACTATAATAGCTACGGTACCGTGCTCTGTAATCTGATCTGGTCCATCAGTCTGATATTATATAATACTATTTAATATATCTTACTGTTTTACCATGATTCTATTTCAACTGTAATAACCATTATTCTGTAAAACTATGTTAACCATAACACTATAATGAATTGATCTGTGTAAGCTGTAATACCTATATATTATGGTTCTATAATATCTGTATATCATGGTTCTATAATTCGAATATCATAGTACTCTGAAAACAGTATATCATAGTTCTTTATAACCATATAAACTATAATTCTATAATATACCATATAGTTATAACTCTGTAAATAAAATTGTATAATATGTATATCATGATTATGTAAAAACTATATATTCTTAGTTCTATAAAAGTTGTGTAGAATTCTGTACTATACTGATATTCTCATGCCACATTATAACTAAAACTCATTAAATATAATTTGTAAAACTGTATAATTTCTTACTCTGAATTATTCAAAATCTTACTCTGGAAACCCATAATCACATACTATATTTTACTGGTAAAAATCTCAAATTTAACTGGCATAACATATTTCCCTGACCAGCTAACTGAGGCTCGTTTATTATTTACTAATTCATGCCTATGGCGTACGTGATTCCCAAACACTGAAATTATACATATATATTTTTTCCAATCAATCAACAGAATTTCCCAGAATAATTATCCAATTCACATCTTTTCCAAACCTCATATTCATAATTTCCCAGACTAAAAACTATTATCATCTTTACCTGAGTTCCTGAGGAAGTATCCACAAGGATCCTTATCTCGTGCCTACGGTGTTTGCACCAAACCCTGTATTTCACATCAACCCCAGTTTAATCAATTCAAACTTCAGTATATTTTTTTCTAACACAAATCCTGGGTCCAAAAATACCTAATAATCATGAAAACCTTAAAATAACCCACTTACCCTAATTTTGGGATGGTGCCTAAGAACTCCAAACCAACAATCTGCTCCAGCAATCTGGCAGAGAATCTCCCCCACGAACCTCGTGGCAGTTTCTGATCATTAAACCGAGCTTTAATGAAGCAAGGATCGTAGAGAGAATGTGTCCAAGTCAAATTTTAGAGAGAGAATGAGAGAGTGATTGTTTTTCTCTCACCAAAAACTAGTTTTCACGTATATATAGATGGCTGGCCACGTGGCTTCGTCGATGAACCCAAGAAGGGATTTCGTCGACGAAGGTAGCGAGATCGTTGATGAACCATTGAGGTCTGAAATTCCCCTCTCGGTATCTTTTCGTTGATGAGACTCAGGTACTCATTCATAAACCATACAAGTAAGTTCATCGACGAACCCTAATTTTGCCCTTCTTTTGAATTTTTTTCTCCCATTTAATTCCCTTTTCCTTATTATTATTTAATTACTATTATTTTTCTAGGTCTCTACATTGTTAACCTTCTTCCTTTCCATAATTCATAAAGAGTTTTGTTTAGGCTAGATCTTATGGATACTCTATTTATCACATAGCATGTGGTATTTACCGCTTCAGCCCAAAAATACTTAGGTAATTTATGCTCATTTAACATGGTCCCAGCCATCTCTTGAAGGGACCTATTCTTTCCTTCAACAACTCCATTTTGTTGCGAAGTTTTAGGTGCTAAAAAATTATGATTGATTCCATGTTCAATACAAAATTTTTCAACTTCTTTATTGTTGAATTCTTTTCCTTGATCACTCCTAATGTTTGAAATACCATATCCTTTTTTTCATTTTGAAGTCTCTTGTAAGAGTTTATTAGTACCTTGCATGCTTCATCTTTAGAGGCCAAGAAAAGTACCCAGGTAAACCTGGAGTAGTCATCAACCATGACAAAAGCATATTGCTTTTCTCTTATACTTTGTATTCTAGTAAGACCAAATAAGTCTAAATGAATAAGTTCTAAGGGTCTACTAGTAGAAATATGTTTCTTCTTTTTAAAACTTGTCTTAATTTGCTTCCCAAGTTGGCAGGCATCACAAATTTTATCTTTTATGAATCTTGTGCTAGGTAAACCTTTGACTAACTTCTTTCTAGATATGTTTGATAACAATTCCATGCTTGCATGTCCTAGTCTTCTATGCCAAAGCCAAATGGCTTCATTCATGGCAGCTAAGCATGTAACTTCTTGAGAAATTAAATTTTCAAAGTTTATACAATATACATTATTAACTTTATAAGCAGTGAATAAGACTTCATGTTTTCCCAGATTTTCAACTATGCATTTATCTTATTTAAAGATTATGTCAAACCCCTTATCACTTAGTTGACTTATACTTAAAAGATTATGTTTCAATCCACCTACTAACAAAACATAATCTATAGTTAAGGAAGGTTTTTTTTTCCTATTTTTCTAATTTCGATGATTTTACCTTTAGCATTGTCGCCAAAGGTGACATACCCTCCATCTTTTTGCATTAGGGGGGTGAATTTTGTTCTATCCCCAGTCATGTGTCTTGAACACCCAATGTCCAAGTACCACTTGTCCTTTGATGGAGTGATCCTAAAGCATACCAACAAGAAGGATTTAATGTGTTATTTTTTTAGGTACCCAAACCTTCTCAGGTCATTTTATTTTAGATTTATTTTCTTTGACTTTCCGTACTTTCTTGACTTTAACATTTTTTCTTTTAAATAGGCATTCAAAATTTACATGTCCCTTTTTCTTACACAAGAAGCACGTAGTGTGTTCATAGATATTTTTGGAAGATGTGCTTGCGTAATACTTTAATTTCTTTACAAAGTATCCCACATATATATTCTTTTTTCTTTTTGTTCTCAATTCCATTATATCCAATTCCTTCTTTGTCTAATGACATTCTTTGGGTTCCAATCAAATTTTTAAAGTTCTCTTTTTCTTTTGTTAAATTGTAGATGATTTTATCCTTATCCTCAATTTTACTTTTAAGATCTTTTATTTCTAACTCTTTCTTGCTTTCACCATTTGCTTGAAGTTTTACCAACTCTTGGGACATTTTGTTGATTTTCTTCATGAGTTCATCAATGTATGATTCCTTTTCTTTTTCAACTGATTTTGAAGTTTCTAGTTGATTTTTGAGTGTTTCATTTTGTTCTTTCAAAGCTATATTCCTTTTAGTTACTTTTATGAACCTATTGTGTAAGGCAAATAATTTAGCCTGAATTTCTTTGTATGAAGGCATACTATCACATGAATCGCTACATGACTCATCACTGGATTCTTCAAATGAACTATAGTAGGAGTTTACCTCAGAATTGTGAGCCATGAAGCATATGTTTGCCACTTCTTATTCACTTGATTCACTTGAGCTTGTATCATTCCATGTAACTTTCATTGCCTTCTTTTTCTTCTTCTTGTCTTTCTTCAGCTGTGGACAAACAGGTTTAATATGTCCAACCTTTTTGCAATTGTAACAAGTAGGAGGTTCATTATTAGTTTTTTTTTTACTTGTTTCTCCTTTTTCATATTTTGCATCTCTAAACTTTCTGGAAAATTTCTTATTTTTCTTGAAGAATTTTCCGAGTCTTCTAGTGAGTAAAACTATTTCATCATCTTCTAATTCATTATCATCTTCTTCTTCACTAGAGCTTTCTTTTGCCACCTTAAGGGCTATTGATTTCTTTTGTTTGTTATTTTCAAAATTCCTTTCATTCAAAGTCATCTCATAATGAGAAGCGATCCAATTAATTCGTCTAGGGAGGTATTTTTGAGATTTCTTCCTTCTGTAATTGTTGTGGCTTTAGGTTCCCAAATTGGTGGAAGTTCTCTAAGGATTTTTCAGATCATCTTATAATTGAACCTAGTGTACATACTAGTAATAGTTTCATTTGGGTTCATCCTAAAAGATATTCACCAGTGAGCATGTCTATTTTATTGTCTCTTACATCAACAGTTCCTTCATAGGTTACTTCTAATTTATCCCATATTTCTTTGGTTGTTTTGCATGCCATGACCCTATTGAATTCATTTATATCAAGTGCGCAATATAATGCATTTATAGCTCTTGATTTTACTTGCAACACCTTATGATCATTGTCAATCATCTCCTTTTCTTCTTTAGGTATTTCTTTACCATCCACAATTTTAGTTAGGATAAGGTCACCATGTGTGACAACTTTCCATGCTTTCTAATCCATAGTTTGTAGATAGATTCTCATTCTTTGTTCCCAAAAGTTGTAGTTAATCCCACAAAAGATAGGAGGTTTAGTTTAGGATTGACCCTCAGCAAAGGGAGATATGCCTAGGAGTGCCATAGAGATCTTTATATAGATTCTAAATTAAGATTTGCTATAACCTCGCTCTGATACCAATTGAACAGAAAAGTGTGCGCCCAAAAGGAAGCATGAATTGAGATTTTTAAAAAATTATTTATAACTTCTTTTATTAATTCTTTCTCAATTCTTTTAATTTCAGCAATCACACATGTATAGTTGATTTGAATTTCAATCACAAGTTCAGTTGAGAATTAATTCAGTTATATATATATTTATGAATAAGAATACCATATTGAATACTTTGTAGGTTTTCTCAAGACTTCTTCCAACACTTTAAATCAACACCAAATAAATCAATTCAATCAGCCAAGATGAGCTTCACAATGTGAAACAATATATTAATTCCAGCAATGCTTCCAAGATTCAGCCTTTGAATATGACAACTCACTTAACAAAATAAACTGAATTTTAATATGATAAGAAATAAAGAATTCAACCAAGCTTCCAAAACTCATAAATTAAATAAACCACTTTCAATATTAATGAGCTTTGGTTTTTATCAATTAACGAATTAATGAGTCTTAGGTGTTAATCAATCAATGTACTCCCTTATGGTTTTCGCAGTATGTATTGATCAACCAACGTACTCCCTTTTGGTTTCTGCAATTCCCAAAAGCAAATTAATTTTTAGTAATTTTAATATTCAATCCACGTAGTTGATATATATGCAAAAAATTAAATATCCAATCCACGCAGTTTAAGTGTTCAGAAAATTAAAAAGAGTAGGGAAGAGAGTGACACCGAGAGTTTACGAGATTCGGTTATCCCCATCTACGTCCTTGCCTTAAGCAACACACATAAGGATTCCACTATACCACTCTTTTACGGGCGGAGCAAGCCTTTTACAATCCTCCTTCAATAGGATAGAGCCCTCCTCTCCAAGCGATACCCCATGCTCGGTACAACGATTCAAAAATCCTGAACCGTCACCAAAACAACAAGAGAATTCAGTGTACGAAGACACTCTTGTTGGAATTGGTGTATTCCTTAGAGGGGGGTTAATTGGGTATTTAAAAATTTATGCCTTGGTTAAACCAGATGACAACAATATTATGCAACTATAACAACCTCAAAATTTATTCCATTTTATATATATGAACTACTCTGATACCCTTGCTATGAAATCTTAGGCCTCAAAAGGGCACTAGGGTATTCCTGTATACAATAATCATACCTACGCAATGGAAACATAAATCATACAACCATATATACCATACGTACCAGTATTCAGTATTTCCAGACCATAGTCTTATAATACATCTCTGTCCAGTATCATCTACCCAAAATACCATACTTTGTACAAATGTACCCTATAAACAGGGCAACAAAATAGTCACGCTACCTGCGAGCTTGATCTGCTCGCCTAACTGGCTCACCAGAAAAATATTAAAGTAATGGGATGAGTCAACACTAGGTAAGTGGAAATATGCTATTACTAGTGTGTGGCGACTAAGTTGCATATTATCTTAATAACACCTGAATTGTATAAGATGATAAATCTGTCAAACATATTTTACACTTACCGCAGTTTAAAATATAACTGTATCATCTGTATTTTCTACTTTTCATACTACTAATATCATACTATACTCATCAAATATTGTAAAATTATATACATATATATATAACTGTTTTTTTTCCCTAGAACTCTGTATGTCATGATTTGACCCCTCATGATAGGGTTGTGTGGTTCATAGGCGGGACTTAACGCTGGTCGGCCCTCCAGGTAAGTCACTATACTCTACACTACCTCAGTCTGGCCAAACTGCATCCACTCCTAGGCGCGGAACTGGACTACTGCCTCGTCAAACCAGCCCCCTCAACCCAGTTAACCGGGGAGCTGCATCCACTCTGAGTACGGTTTGACGGTGTCCACACACTATCTAAGATATGTGGTTGCACTCTATCTATATTAGCAATGGTACCGTGCTCTGTAATCTGTATCTGTCTATAATATTTTCATGGGGATCTGATATCATATATATAATACTATAATCTTTCTACTATTTCCATCATGTTTCCAAAATAACCATAAAACTATAATTCTGTGTTGTAAATACTGTAATATCTGAGTCACATAACTGTAGCATCTTGATGCTATAACTGTATAATTTCTCTGTATAAACTGTATGTATAATCTGAGTGTTATGGCATTAGGAAAACATGACATTATGTAAATACTGTAATATACTGAACTGAATAAAAATCTGTTTATATTTGTCTGGTAAATATCTGTGAATATCTATCTATATACTGTATAGCATGATATGCTGAAAATTGTATAAATTCTATATCAAGTAAATATCTACTCAGGCCACACATTCATTAACAAAAATTCTCATTCTATAAAAAAACTGAATAATAAACTGGCATACATAGATATACATAAAATCTTTGATAATACAATTAAAAACTCTTAGCATAGCATATTTCCCTTTTCCAATTTCTGCAAAAGGCCCCCTACTATGCCTGATCTTGCTCCTGTGGGGTTCCCCACTCAACACCCTAAAAACAGCATATCCTAGAATAAAATATCCTTTTTTTTTTCCTACATACAACATTTTATATAACTATGGGAAAGACAAATTTTAAACAAAATGCCTTACCCTAAAATTGGGATGGAATTTGAACTGCTCCCACAAACGATCTACTCTGGCAGACTTGCAAAGAACTTTCCTAGGAGCGCCGTGGTGGTTTTTGATCGTCGATCTGGCAAGAAATGGAGCCGGGATGAAAGAGAGAAGGAGAGGGAGATGTTTAGAGAGAGAAGGAGGCTTTTGTGCCAATTTTTGATGAAAAATCCGGGTTTTAGCTATTTATAGCCCCGAGTTCGTCGATGAGACACATCATCTCATCGATGAGTCTCTAAAGAAGTTCATCGATGAACCTTCACCCCTCATCGATGAATTTCAGACTGTTCTAAACCCCCTCTCGGTATCTTCTCGTCGATGAGACTCTCATGTACCCTCATCGACAAATTCCATGTGTTCGTCGACGAGGCTCTATTTATTTTTCTTGGGTTATTACATTCTCCCCTCCTTATAAAATTTCATCCTCGAAATTTACTATTTGCGGTAAATACCATCCATACAATCTACCATCCCATAGAGGCAATTGGTTTACTTATTTTATTACTTAACCTCACTTATGGCGGAGGAATACCGAGGTTACATTCTAAACTCTGGGAGATTACACATTCAAAACTAAAAGACTGCCTACTAACTAAATTGATACATGTACTTGCAAAAGAAACATTATCTAACTACTTACATTGTATCTTATTACCGTTAATTCTCTTGGAACTAATGTGGATATTTCTATCTTATTTCATCTGTAAGTTCCCATGAAGCTTCTTCTATAGCATGGTTCTCCCACAAAACTTTCACTAACTGAATTCTTTTAGTGCGCAATTCTTGTGTCTTCCGATCTAAGATCTGTATTGGTACTTCCTCATAGGCTAGTGAATTTTTATGCTCTATCTCTGCATAGCTGATTATGTGAGATGGGTCTAGGACGTATTTCCTTAACATAGCAACATGAAACACGTCATGTATTCTAGACAGAGCTAGCAGCAAATCTAGCCTATAGGCAACTGACCCTACTCTCTCTAGTATCTCAAAAGGGCCAATATGCTTAGGGCTCAACTTGACCTTCTTTCCAAACCTCATAACTCCTTTCAGGGGAGCTATTTTCAAGAATACACGGTCCCCCACATCAAATTCTAATTCCCGGCGGTGAGTGTTTGCGTAGCTTTTCTGCCAACTCTGCGCGGTACTGATTCTTTCTTTAATTAGTTGGACCTTATCATAAGCCTGTTATACTATCTCTGGACTCAAAACTCGTCTTTCACCTACTTAATCCTAGAATAGAGGAGAACGACATCTCCTACCATATAATGCCTCATAAGGTGTCATGCCGTTGCTAGCCTGATAGCTGTTATTATAAGCAAACTTGACTAATCCCATAAACTGGGTCCAACTACCCCCAAAATCAAGCACGCAAGCACAAAACATATCTTCTAATGTCTGGATCATCCTCTCGGTCTGTCCATCTATCCGGGGGTGAAAAACAGTGCTGAATGCTAACTGTGGTCTCATAGCCTTCTGAAAGCTTTTCCAAAATCGTGAGATAAACCGAGGATCTCGGTTTGAAACTATGGATACCGATACACTATGGACACGAACTATCTCCTGAACATATATTTCTATCAACCTTTCCATGAAATAACCGACTTTAATAGGGATGAAATGGGCGATCTTCGTCAGACGATCAACAACCACTCGAATTGCATTCAACCCCTATCGCACTGGTGGTAACCCCGTAACGAAGTCCATAGAAATATGATCTTATTTCCACTTTGGAATGAACAATGGCTGCAACTACCCTCTGGTCTCTAGTGCTCAGCCTTAATCTACTGGCATGTCAAGCACTGCTTTACAAACTCGGTTATCTCCCTCTTCATTCCACTCCATGAGAAACACTCTCGCAGATCCTTGTACATTTTAGTACTGCCAGGATGAACCATGTATAGAGATTTATGAGCCTCCTCTAGAATTGTTTTTTTAATTCCGTCATTGTTGGCCTTATAAGGCTTAATATCCTATTTTAATGCTAACAAATAAGTATAACTTAACATATTTGGTTAAGTGTTGTGATTTTCAAGACTAAATGAAGAATGCAAGGATAAAGAGTTTGTGAGAGCTTGTACTTCAGAAAAGGATAATTATATCAAGCTTGAGGCATGGATTCAATAATGAAAATCCAAAATTCAACATGTGATCTAAATTGAAATCTCATAGAAGTCTGGAAGATCATAAGTTTAGCAAAGAAGATCAAGAGACCTTAAAGCCAAAAAAATGTCAAAACAGCTTAGGTCAAAGTCTTTGTAAGTACTTCAAGTTGATTCAAATATGAAGTGTTCATTTTGAAGCTCAAGGAGACTTAGAGACCATAGCTTAAGTCTTGGAACATGCTTTTTAAAAGTTAAATAAGTTAATATTCCAAGATAAACTCAAATAAAAGAGAGAGAGACAGAGAGAGAGAGAGATCAAAAAGGGCTTAAAGAAGAAAAACTACTTGGACAGGCGACTGTCTGTTAACGGACAGAAGAATGGCCAATTTAGTGAGACTTAACTGAAGACAGAAGCCTAAAGGATGACTATCAAGGTTCTGACAGATGACTGCCAGTGCCAGGTAAGAAGTCTGAGAGTGATTTTCCAGACGACTATCCACCACTCTATGTATATTGAAAAATTTAAAGTGTTCATGGACAAACGACTGCCCATTTGAGAACAGACGAATGCCACCTCTCTGTGTGTAAATATTATAACTATATTCTTGTGACAAACGATTACCAGTCAAGGGACAGACGACTGCCATCTTTCTGTCCATGAGTTTTTTAGTTATATTATATGGATAGACGACTGCCAGAATTTGACAGACGTCTGGCTCGTGGCATGTTTCAATCTTTGAAATTCAAAATTTTGGAAACTTAAATAGTTTTAGTATTTGGAAACAACTCTAAGGTATTCTTGGGGAACAAGCAAGGAAGTTTTCTAACTCTATAAATACCCTCAAGGATCATTGTTTTATACACCAAGAAATTAATTCAGCTCTCATTCTCTCAAAACCTACTGGAAATTCTGAAAGTGTGCTATTGCTCTCATCACTCACGAAATTTTCTGAAAGCTTTGCTGAAGTTACTCACTGAGTTGTGCATCAAGTTGTTGATTCTTTCATCCATTGAAAGATATCTACGGTGATAAGTTTCTAAGAGCTTCATTTTGAAATTCATGTTCTGAATTTACTAAAGTACATAAGCGTTTTAAATTTCTACTAATCTGCTCTTTGAGGAGCAAGTTATTGTACGTCTTGTTTTTTATCTTTGTAACAGGATTAGTTGACAGTTCGAGTATTGAATCGTTGGACCAAACAAGGGGATATTGTTTGGAGAAGGTGAGCTCTAGCCTTACTCAAGGGGTGCTTGTAACTGGTCTTGTTCCACCTGGTAAAGGAATGGTAATAGTAAATTCTTTGGTGGTTTTGCCAAGGGCAAGGACGTAGGCTGTGTTGAAGCCGAACCTCGTAAAAATCTTCGTGTTCTTCTTTCTCTACTCTACTCATTATTTTTCTTTTTACAAAAGATATAATTTGTGTGGATGCTTTAAATTTCAATTCTGAATGTTTGGTTGTTAAATAGACCGGAATGTAATTCGTTTTGGATAAATCAACATTGATTGTGGAAATCGAAAGGGACTACATTGATTGATTATCCTTGACCTATTAATCTGAAAGTTTATTTAGAAACTTAACTTTAGGAAGAAGAATAATTGTGATACAGGGCTTATAACGAGTTTAGCAAATTTTCACATATATACAGGGTTATTGTTATATAAATTGAGTAATTGATCGTGCTGTGTTAATTGTGATTGTATCTAAATTTCGATTGTTATTATAACTTAAAAGAACTAAGACTAAAGGGAATAAATTTTTTAAAAACCCAATTCACCCCCCCCCCCCTATTGGGAGGCTATTCCAATTTCAATTGGTATCAGAGCCTAGTTATAGTAATTCCCAATAAGAAACTATAAAAAGATCAAATGGCAAATATAGGAGTAGCACCTTTTGGTGAAGGCCAGTCCTCAACCTGTCCACTAAATTTTTGTGGACATAAGTATACGTTTTGGAAAAAGAGAATGCAAATCTATCTCCAACACATGGATTGGAAAGCATGGGAAGTAGTTATGGATGGAGACCTTATTCCCACTAAAATAGTAGATGGAAAACAAATTCTAAAAGAAAAAAAGGATATGACCGATTCAGACTATAAAATGCTTCAAATCAATTCAAGCGCTATAAATGTTTTATACTGTGCCTTAGATGCTAACGAATTTAATAGGGTCATGGCATACAAGACGACTGAAGAAATATGGGACAAATTAGAAGTGAGATACGAAGGAACTATTGATGTTAGAGATAATAGGATAGACATGTTAACAAGTGAATATGAAGCATTCAAAATGAATTCTGATGAAACAATATCAAGTATGTATACTAGATTTACCCACATAATAAATTCCTTAAGTGCCTTAGGGAAAACTTATACTACCTAAAAAATTATCAGAAAAATCCTAAGAGGCCTTCCCTCAATATAGGAACCAAAGGCTACAACTATCAATGAAGGTAGAAACCTTAAGACCACCTCTTTAGATGAACTCAGGTTCACTTTTTACCTATGAAATGGCCTTAAAAGAAAGGAATCTTGAACCAAAGCATAAAAGATTCATTGCACTAAAAGTGTCTAGCCACAGCTCTGGTGAAGATGAAAGTGAAACAAGTGACTTAGATCAAAATGAATTAGCACTCATCACTAAGAGACTAGGTACGTTCTATAGAAGAAATAAAAGATTTCCTAGGAAGTTCAATAAAAAGAAACCTGAAAAAAAAAAAAAAAAAAAAAAAGACAAGTAGGAAAGAAAATAAAAGTAAGAATGAACCTTCAATATGTTATCATTGCAAGAAATCAGGACAAATCAAACCGGACTGTCTGTTGCTCAAGAAAGACAAGAAGAAAAAGAAGGAAGCTATGAAAGCTATGTCGGATGATTCAAGCTCCAGCAAGATAGAAAATGAATCAAGCGGACAAGAGATGGAAAATATATGCTTCATGGTGAATGAAGAAGAGGTAAACTCCTACTATTCCTCTAGAGAATCTTACAATGAGTCATGTGATGAGTCATGTGACAGCATGCCTTCCTACAAGGAATTGCAAGCTGAGTTATTTTCTTTGCATAAGAGATTCATAAAAATTTCCACGAGAAATATAACTTTGAAAGATCAAAATAAAGAACTATTAAAGCAACTTGAATCATTCAAAATCATTGAAAAAGAAAAAGACACTTGTATTGAGAAGTTAGAAGAGGAAGTAAATAAAGTAACTCAAGAATTAGGCAAAAATCATAAAGACAGTTTGAATAAAAAGGATTTAGAAGTAAATGAACTTAAGAAATTAGTAGAGGGTAAGGAGAAAATTATATATAACTTTACCAAAGGTAAAGATAATTTTGAAAAGATGATTGGATAGCAAAGGCTACATGGGAATAAAGAAGGGATAGGTTATAATGGTAAGACAAATAAAAAGAATAAGAAATTATACATGGGATACTTGTCAAGGAAGCTAAGCACTATGCTAGCACTTCCTCAAACAACAAACATGAACACACCACTTGCTATATGTGCAAGACTAAAGGTCACGTAATGTTCGACTGCCCACTAAAAAGAAAGTATGTTAAAGTGCAAGGAGAATGGAAAGCCAATAATGGAACTAACAACAAAACAAAGAAAATTAAAAGAATTTGGATTCCAAAGACTAACACAAAAAAATTCTCCATTGTAGGTATGCTTTAGGACAACACCATCAACAGATAATTTGTACTTGGACAACGGGTGTTCAAGGCACATGACCGGTGATAAGACCAAGTTTACCTCTCTAAGACAAAAGGGTGGAGGATATGTCACCTTCGGCGACAATGCCAAAGGTAAAATTATCGGCATTGAAAAAATAGGTAAAGAACCTTCTCTCACTATTAACAATATGCTCTTAGTAGAAGGATTGAAACACAACCTTTTAAGCATTAGCCAATTAAGTGACAAAAGGTTTGAAATAACCTTTAATAAGGAAAAATGAATTGTCCAAAATCCTAAAAATAATGAAACCTTGTTTATAGGTTATAGGATAAATAATGTTTATTGTATAAATTTTGAGAACTTAGTAAATCAGAATGTAACTTGTTTGGCAGCAATGAATGAAATAAATTGGCTATGGCATAGGAAACTAGGACATGCTAGCATGGACCTATTATCGAAATTATCAAAGAAAAATCTTGTCAAAGGACTACCTAATACTAAATTCATAAAAGACAAGATATGTGATGCATGCCAAAATGGAAAGTAAGTTAAAACAAGTTTTAAAAAGAAAAAATACATATTTACAAAAAGACCTCTAGAATTGCTACACCTAGACTTGTTTGGTCCAACTAGAACCTTAAGCCTAGGAGGTAAACAATATGCTTTTTTAATACTGGATGATTATTCAAGATTCACTTGGGTATTATTCTTAACAAACAAAGATGAAGCCTGTGACATGTTAATCACATTATGTAAGAAATTACAAAATGAAAAAGGTTATAATATAACAAATTTTAGAAGTGATCAAGGCAAGGAATTTAAAAACAAAAATGTTGAAAAATTATGTAATGGATATGGAATAAACCATAATTTTTCAGCACCTAGGACTCTACAACAAAATGGAGTTGTTGAAAGAAAAAAAATAGAACCTTACGAGAAATGGCAAGAACCATGCTAAATGAAAATGGTTTAACTAAATATTTTTGGACAGAAGCAATAAATACAGCCTGTTACATTATATATAGAGTATCCATACGATCAAGTATAGACAAAACACCATATGAATTATGGAAAGGAAAAAAACCCAATATTTCTTACTTTCATGTATTCGGTTGCAAATGCTTTATCCTTAATACTAAAGATGATCTACGAAAATTTGATGCAAAATCTTATGAAGGAATTTTCTTAGGCTACTCAACAAATAGTAAATCTTATAGGGTTTACAATAAAAGAACTCTTACAATTATTGAATCAATGCACATAACGTTTGATGAATCAAATGATCATGTTAACAAAATTAAGATTGAAGAAAAAGAAAACATTTCACAAAAAAAAAAAAAAAAAAGATATTGAAATAAAAGAAGAAAATAATAATGAAGCCTCAAAAGAAAACACAATTGAAAATCTAGAACTACCTAAAGAATGGAGATATGCTAAAAGTCACTCAAAAGACCAAATTCTTGGAGAGCTATCAAAAGGAATAATCACTAGAGCCTCATTAAAAAACATTTGTAATCATTATGCTTTCTTGTCTCAAGATGAATCCAAGAATATAGAAGAAGCATTAAAAGATGACTCTTGAATCATAGCTATGCTAGAGGAACTAAATCAATTTGAAAGAAGTCAAGTATGAGAACTTATACCTAAACCCAAAGATAAGTCAATCATAGGAACTAAATGGGTGTTTAGAAATAAAAAGGATGAAACTGGGGTAGTTGTAAGAAATAAAGTTAGGCTTGTAGCACAAGGTTGCAATCAAGAAGAAGGCATTGATTATGAAGAAACCTTTGCTCTTGTAGCAAGAATGGAAGCAATAAGGATGCTTCTTGCCTATGCAGCCTATAAAGACTTCAAATTATACCAAATGGATGTAAAAAGTGCATTCCTAAATGACTATATTAATGAAGAAGTTTACGTTAAACAACCTCCAGGTTTTGAAGACTCTAAAAATCCAAATCATGTATTTAAGCTAACTAAAGCCCTATATGGATTGAAACAAGCTCCTAGAGCTTGGTACGATAGACTAAGCAAATTCCTACTCCAAAATAATTTTTCAAGAGGAAAGATAGATAGCACTTTATTTATAAAAACCAAAGATAATAATATGCTTATAGTTCAAATTTATGTTGATGATATTATATTTGGAGCAACTCATGAAGACTTGTGTAATGAATTTGCTAACTATGCAGAGAGAGTTTGGAATGAGCATGATGGGAGAATTAAATTACTTTCTAGGATTGCAAATCAAACAAGCTAAAAATGGAACTTTCATAAATCAAACTAAGTATATTAAAGACATGTTAAAGAAGTTTGATATGGAAGAAAGCAGACCTATAGGAACTCCCATGAGCACCTGAACTAGTCTAGACAAGGATGAAAAAGGGAAACAAGTTGATACCAAGCATTACCGAGGCATGATAAGAAGCTTACTTTACTTAACAGCAAGTAGACTAGATACAATGTTCAGTGTGTGTATGTGTGCTAAATTTCAATCGGCTCCTAAGGAATCACATCAAACAGCAGTGAAACGGATCCTTAGGTATTTGCTAGGCACACTAGATTTAAGGTTATGGTATCCAAAAGGAACTGATTTCAAAATGATGAGTTATTCAAATGCAGATTATGCGCGATGCAAAATAGATAGAAAAAGCACAAGTGGGACTTGCCACTTCTTAGGACACTCACTAGTTTCTTGGTTTTCAAAGAAACAAAATTCAGTAGCATTATCTACAGCTGAAGCAAAATACATAGTAGCTAGGAGCTATTGTGCTCAAACTTTATACACTGAAACAACAATTTAGGGACTTCAAAATTCAATACCAAAAAATTCCCATAAAATGTGATAATACAAGGGCGATAAATATTTCAAAGAATCTAGTATCACATTCAAGAACTAAACATATTGATATACGTCATCATTTCTTAAGAGATAATGTAGACAAGAAAGAAATAGTACTTGAATTTGTTAATACTCATGAACAATTAGTTGATTATTTACCAAACCATTAGCTGAGGATCAATTTGTATTTAGTCGACGAGAATTAGGCATGTTACATATAAGATAAGTTAACTAAAAGAGAATGAGTTCAATTGGTTAGGGCAGACGACTGCCAGAGAGCTAGCAGGCGACTGGTAAGCTACTATCTGTGTAAAATACAGTAAACAGACGACTGCCAGAGAGCTAGCAGGTGACTGGCAGGCTACTATCTGTGTAAAAGACAGTAAATAGACGACTATCAACAAAGTGACAGACGACTGTCTCCCGGTGGGTGGTGCTCATTTCACTTAAAAACACGATTTTTAAACCCCCCCCCCCCAGACGACCGTCCATTCGTCTTCCTTTCTCTAAATCATCTTCTCTTCCTTTTCTTCAAAATTCTTTCTCTCCCAAGTTGTTCCCAATGATCATCTATCACAACCCAAATCCATACACAACTAGGGTTTCTGAACTTCAACTAGTTCAAAATGGTTCGTACCAAAACCGTGGGAAGAAAAGAAAAAGCCTCTTCGTTTTCTTCAAAGCCTACAAACAACGATGATATAGAAAAATGGTTGGTTTCATCGCATGTGAAAGCAATATATCAAAATCACATTTCTGCAATCGAACCAATGTTTTGCAAGGTACTCGATGTTACTTTCTTTGAAGAAGATTTTTCAAAAATTATCAAAATTTTCAAAACTATAGGATGGGACAAGTTTATTCTTCACCAAGTGAAGGGGTATTACCCGGATCAGATTAAGATTTTTTATTCAAACTTGGTGAAGAAAGAAGTTGGCATTGCTACTGAAATTTATGGTCAAAAGATTACTTTTACCTCACACTCTCTAAGGAAAATTCTTCACATCAAGCATGGAGATTTTGAGTGTACTCCAGTTGAAAAACAATGGACTTTGGAACAAGGCTTCTCACCACAAGAATTTTTGCCCCTGGTAATGAATGATGCACCTGTTTATTTTGGACATCCTCCACCATATAAACAGCTCAATCTTCAAGCACAAATCTTGCATAAGATCATTGCATACAATATCATTCCAAGGTCTGGATCCTTTGATCATGTATCATTCTTTGACTATTTTATTATGTGGTGCTTACTAAAAGGGAAGAAATTAGACTTATCCAGCATTATACTGAAATGGATGGTGATGAACCTCGAATCTCCTAAAATTAGGCTTCCATATGGCGGCATTCGTTCCTTGATCTTTGCCCATTTTCAAGTTCTCTCTCCAGCCTCAAAAATAGTGAAGCGTACCCATTACCATGTTTTCTCATCTACTACACTGAAACGAATGGGCTACAAAAGGTATACCGAGGGTTGGACGCTTCGGGACAATAGACCGGCAAGACCTACACAAGAAGAAGGGAATCTAGCTCCTGAAGAAGCTGATATGCCATCTTGGTTTGTTCCGTTCTATCAAAATTATATACTAGTTTTAGTTCTAAAATGCGAGAAAACTTTTCTTCTCTTTAGGATAAAATCTCAACCATTGATGACAAGTATACCTTGTTAGATAATCGCATTACTAAAATAGTGCATCATGTCATTAAAAATGACACTGATTCAGATAATGAGGGTAATGAAAATACTGATGAGGAAGCAACTGAGAATGAAGAAGAAGAAGATGAAGAAGGAGGGGAAGGTGTAGGAGATGATGAAGAAGCAACTGAAGAAGAAGGCTCACAACAATCCAAAGGAAAAGGAATTGCTGAAGACAGTGACACTAACTCTAATACATAGACTTTTGATGATCTTTTTGTCACTTTGTATGCTACATGTGCTCCATATCTGGATGTATTTTTCTTTTTTGTTGATGTAAAAAGGGGGAGTATGTGTAAGCAAAGTCTATGCATCTTTGTATGTATTTGTTTCTAGTTCTAAAGCTCTCATCAATGTAATGGTTTGTTAACAATTGATGAACTTATTGAGTATGCTAAATCAATTGATATCATGCATTATATACTACAATTGGTATCACATATTTTGTTAAGTTGGTATCATGGATAATGACAAAGGAAGAAAAAGTTGTTAGAAAAGATATGCCTATTACAACACACTAACCATGCTATACTGCAAAATAAATTGAGGTGTACACATGTTTGATGATATCCTCAAACTGATATATGGAAACAACTCTAAGTATTCTTAGGGAACAAGCAAGGAAGTTTTCTAACTCTATAAATACCCTTAAGGATCATTGTTTTATACACCAAGAAATTAATTTAGCTCTCATTCTCTCTCAAAACCTACTGAAATTCTGAAAGTGTGCTATTGCTCTCATCACTCACGAAATTTTCTGAAAGCTTTGCTGAAGTTACTCATTGAGTTGTGCATCAAGTTGTTGATTCTTTCATCCATTGAAAGATATCTACAGTGATAAGTTTCTAAGAGCTTCATTTTGAAATTCATGTTATGAATTTACTGAAGTACATAAGTGTTTTAAATTTCTACTAATCAGCTCTTTGAGGAGTAAGTTCTTATACGTCTTGTTTTCTATCTTTGTAACAGGATTAGTTGATGGTTCGAGTATTGAATTGTTGGACCAAACAAGGGGATATTGTTTGGAGAAGGTGGGCTCTAGCCTTACTCAAGGAGTGCTTGTAACTGGTCTTGTTCCGCCTGGTAAAGGAACAGTAATAGTAAATCCTTTGGTGGTTTTGCCAAGGGCGAGGACGTAGGCTGTGTTGAAGCTAAACCTCATAAAAATCTTCGTGTTCTTCTTTCTTTACTCTACTCATTATTTTTATTTTTACAAGAGATATAATTTGTGTGCATGCTTTAAATTTCAATTTTGAATGTTTGGTTGTCAAATAGACCAGAAGGTAATTCGTTTTGGATAAATCAACATTGATTACGGAAACTGAAAGGGACTACGTTGGTTGATTATCCTTGACCTATTAATCTGAAAGTTTATTTGGAAACTGAACATTAGGAAGAATAACAATTGTGATACAGGGCTTATAATGAGTTTAGCAAATTTTCACATATATGCAGGGTTATTGGTATATAAATTGAGTAATTGATCTTGCTGTGTTAATTGTGATTGTATCTAAGTTTTGATTGTTATTATAACTTAAAAGAACTAAGACTAAAGGGAATAAATTTTTTAAAAACCCAATTCACCCCCCGTCTTTGGAGGCTATTCCAATTTCAGTCATCTATAGGCACACACAGTCTGGTGCGAAAGCTCAGAGCTTCATTATCAGAGATACTGAATTCCTCTCTCTAACCATCCAGCACTTTTGCCATCACCTCTACCAATTATGCGTCATCACCCTGAGCTGTCTTAATCTTCTCATATAGTGTAGGTTGTACCACCAGGTTGGCAACAAATGCCCGAGGACTATCCTCTACTAACTCTATGCTGATTCTCTCCAAGTCCATCAAAATTAAGTGCTAAATCTCCATGGCTGCTAGTGCTAGACCCACTGATTTCCTGCTCAGAGCATCAACTACCACATTCTCTTTCCCTGAGTGGTAACTAATAGTGCAATCATAGTTCTTAATGAGTTCTAACCACCTTATTTGCCTCATATTCAATTCTTTCTAGGTCAAAAAAATATTTTAGATTTTTATGATCCGTGAAGATTTCGCACTTCCCACCATATAGATAGTGCCTCCAAATCTTGAGAGCGTACACCATTGCAGCTAATTCCTAATCATGCACAGGATAATTTTTCTCGTATTCTTTAGGTTGTCTAGCAGCATACACAATAACTCTATCGTGCTGCATCAATACACATCTGAGACCCTTCAATGACGCATTGCTATATATTACAGACCCATCCTCTCCTGATGGAATAGCTAGTACCGGAGTTGAAACCAAACGCTGCTTTAACTCTTGAAAACTCTGTTCACAGTCATCGATCCAATCAAACTTCACATTTTTCCTTGTAAGTCGTGTGAATGGACCCGACAATCTGGAGAAGCCATCCACAAAGCATCGGTAATAGACTGCCAATTCCAAAAAAACTCCTGACCTCCTAGACATTTCCTGGCCTTTTCCCAACTCACCATTGCCTCTATCTTGCTCGGATCAACTGATGCACCCACTTCAGAGATCACATAGCCAAGAAAGGTAACCTACCTTAACCAGAACTCACATTTTTTAAATTTTGCATACAATTTTTCTTTCTCTCAATATTTGCAACACCAACCTCAAATAATGCTTGTGCTCCTCAAAACTCCTCAAGTAGACCAATATATCATCAATAAACACAGCCACAAATTGGTCCAAATACTGATGGAACACCTGGTTCATTAAATCCATGAATATTGTTGGTGCATTAGTCAACCCAAATGGCATCACTAAGAACTCGTAATGCCCATATCTGGTTCGGAATGCGGTTTTCGAAATATTTTCTGCTTTAACTTTCACCTGATGATAACCTAACCGTAGATCAATTTTAGAGTAAACCTGGGTCCCCTAAAGCTGATGGAACAAATCATCGATCCTAGGGAGAGGTTCTTTATTCTTGATGGTCAGTTTTTTTATCTCCCTATGATTGATACATAATCTGATGGTCCCATCTTTCTTTTTCACGAACAGAACTGGCGCTCCCCAGGGCGACACACTGGGCCCAATAAATCCCTTGTCTAGCAATTCCTATAACTAATCTTTCAATTATTTCAACTCGACTGGAGCCATACGATTTGGTGTTTTAGATACTAGTGCTGACTCCGGCAACAGATCTCCAGTAAACTCAATTTCTTGGTCTGGTGGCAAGCCAGGCCAATTCCTCCAGAAAAACGTTTGGAAATTCTCTCACTACTGATATGTCAGCTTATTTTAATTCTTCTTTTAGTAATTCTTTTATGTATGCAACATACCCCTAACAACCACCCTGTAATAATTTCCTCACCTGAATAGCCGACACTAGATGTGGCGAGGCATGCATGCGTGAACCCATGAATCTATATTCTTGCTCACCTGGGGGTCTAAAAATCACTTCTTTCTGATAGCAATCTATGTTGGCATGATGAGTTGCTAGCCAATCCATGCCCAGTATCACATCAAATCCCTGCATATCTAGGACCACGAGATTGGCTGGTAGTACTCTCTCTTGAATACGTATTGGAAAATTCTGAAGCACCTTTTTGCATTTTACTACAGATCCCATCGGCGTACCCACAGACAGTTCTATATCTAATAGCTGTGTTTCTATCCAAGTTATTCTTACATATCCCGCCGATATAAAGGAATGAGTGGCACTTGTATCAAATAAAACAATAACTTTATATGGTAAAGCAATAAGGGTACCTGTGACTACGTTTTTGGCCATCTTCGCGTCACTCGGCGTCAACGCATAGACCCTCTCTGGTGCAGTGTTCCTCTGCTGACCTCCACGGGGCGCCTTGTATCTAACACGAAATGGTTTGGGAGTTGGTGCATAATTTGATGGCATCTAACACGATTAAGCCATATGGCTGGGTCTCCCACAGCGGTAGCAGACATTCTCCCCCAGTCGGCACTCACTTGGGTGTCTCCGCCCACATCTAGGGCAAGTGGTAAGAGGCGGTGCACCCCGAAATCCACCGTGCTCTACCATCTACCTCTGACCCCTGCCAAATCTACCTTCTCTCCAAGGGCCTCGGTTGGGACCCACTTGAAAACTCGAGGGTGCGGTTCTCTTCTTCTGACTCTGTATCTCAGTCTCCCTCGGAAAACTCTCCTATACTATAATGGCCTTGTCAACCAACTCTGAGAAATCCTGGATCCTCACTACTGCCACCTACCTATAAATATCTCGCCTCATATTTCTCTCGAACATTCTAGCCTTTTTAACTTCATCTAGGATGATATAAGGGCAGAAATGCAAAAGCTCGATGAATTTCGCCGCATACTGCTGGACGGTCAATGATCTCTAGGATAAGCTTAGAAACTCCTACACTCGAGCCTCTCTGACGGAGGCAGGATAGTACCTATCAAAGAACACATCCCTGAATCGAGCCCAAGTCATCGGCACTGGAATAGCCCTCTGCTCCTCCAATAATCTAGTGGCTGACCACCACCTCTCGGCCTCCCTTGCTAGTCTATACATAGCATACAGAACCCTCTGCTCATCCGTGCAGTGAAGCACAGTTAGAATCTTTTCTAACTCCTGCCTCATCAAACCAACCCCCTTAACCCAGTTAACCGGGAGCTGCATCCACTCTAAGCACAGTTTGACAGTACCCACACACTATTTGAGATATGTGGTTACACTCTATCTATATTAGCAACGGTACTGTGCTCTGTAATCTGTATCTACCTATAATCTTTTCACAGGGATCTGATATCATATATATAATACAATAATTTTTCTACTGTTTCCATCATGTTTCCAAAATAACCATAACACTATAATTTTGTATTATAAATACTGTAATATTTAAGTCACATAATTGTAGCATCTTGATGCTATAATTGTATAATCTACCTGTATAAACTATCTGTATAATCTATCTGTATAATATGAGTGTTATGGCATTAGGAAAACATGGTATTCTATAAATACTGTAATATACTAAACTGAATAAAAATCTGTTTATAGTTGTTTGGTAAATATCTGTGAATATTTGTCTATATACTATATAACATGATATGTTTAAAATTATATAAATTCTATATCAAGTAAATATCTACTCAGGCCACACATTCATTAACAAAAATTCTCATTCTGTAAAAAAAACTAAATAATAAACTGGCATACATAAATATACATAAAATCTTTGATAATACAATTAAAAACTCCTAGCATAGCATATTTCCCTTACCTGATTTCTGCAAAAAGCGCCCTACTATGCTTGATCTTGCTCCCGCAGGGTTCCCCACTCAACACCCTGAAAACAATATCTGCTAGAATAAAATATCCTTATTTTCCTACATAAAACAACGCGTTACCCTGAAATTGGGATGGAATTCGAACCACTCCCACCAATGATTCGCTCCGGCAGACTCGCAGAGAACTTTCCCAGGAGCGTCATGGTGGTCTCCGATTGTAGATCTGATAAGAAACGGAACCGAGATCGAAGAGAGAAGGAGAGGGAGACGTTTAGAGAGAGAGAGAGAGAGAGAGAGAGAGAGAGAGAGAGAGAGAGAGAGAGGGAGGGTTTTGCCCCAATTTTTGATGAAAAATCTAGGTTTTAGCTATTTATAGCCTCAAATTCGTCGACGAGACACATTGTCTCATTGACAAGTCTTTGAAGAAGTTCGTCTACGAACCTTCACCCCTCGTCAATGAATTTCAGAATGTTCCGAACCCCCTCTTGGTATCTTCTCGTCGATGAGACTCTCATGTACCCTCATTGACGAATCTCTTGTGTTCGTCAAAGAGGCTCTGTTTATTTTTCTTGGGTTATTACAGCAACCTAGGGTTTGTTTCTATAATCCCAATCACACTGGTACTTAACTGAGCAAATATTTAAACAATTAAAGCAATCTCAGTATTTCCCAAGCATTCACAAAAATTGAAATCTAAAAAAATAAATGCAGAAAATTAAATAGTGCAGGGAAAGAGAATGACATGAGACATGCTATCGGGGTTCTGCCAATATTGCCTACATTCCCGCCTCAAGCTTGCAAGTAAGAGGATTCCATTAGTTGCTCACTTGCGGGTGAAGCAACACTATTTACAACACCTTACCAGGATGGTGCACCTAGTTCTCCTAACTGGGTTCAAGCAAGTCCAGGATTATTCACAGGGCTAATCTCCCTCTTTCGACGACCAGTCAGGAATACAACAATATTCAAATAATTTTTGTGTACAAAGAAATGTGCTTTTAAACTAAGCAGATGATGTACAACACTATGCTCAACACACTCACGTATGATAAGGATTTATGCTCAAAGTGAGAATTCAATTTTCACTCAAATAATCTCTAAATAAAAATGTATATGATGAGTGCTCAAAGATTTTATGCCTAGATAAGAGATTTCTCCAAAAGTATTTTTCTAAATAAGCTACTGGAGAATCTACGATTTATATATGAGAGTGAAAGATATTTGATTTGTAAAACCAATGCTCAAATCATGTTTAAAACAATGCTCTCTTGTAAGATATATCAAAGGAATAATAAAAGAGAGTGAAAAATTAAGGATAAAATTTAAGAGAGTTTTTGGGTTGATTAATTTGAGTAATGAGGGAATATATATAGAGTTGGGCATAAAATATAACCGTTGGGGATACAAGGGGTATTTTTGAAAATGTTTAATTATGTTTAATGAAAAATAACACTGTTTAACCATGGTAAAAATTTTGCCAACCCGAGAGGTTCGATCGACCATATTCAAGGTTTAGTAAACCACTTTTGCTAGTTTGATCAACCAGGGCAAGTTTGACCTAAGGATATGGTTGACCGTCTTAGGGCGATTCTGAACCTTTCATAGGTTTGGTCGACCATGGCTAAGGTTTGGTTGACAGCTCATATGATTCGGTTGACCCAAGCTAAAATGAACTACAAAAATGGTTGACCAAGTTGTTGGGGGCTCAGTCACTTCATGGTTTGGTCGACCAGGGATGATATGTTCAAAAACTAAACAATCGACTATGTGAAGTCAACATGTTGACTTCCTAACAGTTCGGTCGACCAAGGCATTTATAATGCCAATGGTTTGTCCGATCGTGGCTTAGTCAACACTCTAACTTTTTAGCCAACAAGGTATTCGGTTGACCAAGCTGGTTATTACCAGAATGGTTCGGTTGATCAAGGCTATTCAAGAACCTAAATTTCACCCTAAGTTTTATCCCTTTTTTGTATAAATGTGATATTTTAGTTTAAAGGGATTCTTCAATAAGTTCATGGGGTCCTAAGGTCAGATTAAGGTTAAGGCTTTTAAATTAAGCATAAAAAATCTGGCGTCGATCGACCGAAGTTTTTGTAAACTTAGTTTTAGCCCTAATATTTGACCCTAACCAATTAGTTATTTAATAAAAGAGTTTTTGTGAAAAGTGTTGGTCCCTAGGGTCAGTCTACAGCCATCCTGAGCTTATCATCCATATCATGCATGCCATGCATTATTACAAACCAAAATATAAACTAAATGTAATACAATGAAATTTAAATGTCTTCTTTTTTATCTTTTGCTCTTCACTTCATGGAGTACACCAGGTATATGTGCATTAAGATTCGTTTTGGCCTCCATTTCCCTTAAACCTTATGTGTATACTAAAATATGAACCTGTTCACAAACTAAATACACACATAAGATACAAATGTTTTGTCAGCATCAAAATAAGGATTAGACTCAAAAAGTCAACAACTCTCAACAAGAGGTTATTAGTACAAGTTTAAAACACAACTATATACTTCAAATCAAAATATCAAATATAGAGAATTTGAAGCTTTATAAATTTATCACCGTGATCTTCTTTCTTTGGTTGAAAGATTCAGAATTTGTGTGCAAATATCGGTGAGAAAATCTCAGCAAGACTCAGCAGAAACTTCAGCAAGTTTGTGAGCAAGAGAGCTTTTGAAGATCGTAAGCAATAAGGCTTGATTACTGATTTTAATTCTTGATGTGTAAAATCCTTTGTCTTGGGGGGTATTTATAGAGTTTAAAAAGTGTATTTCGTGTTCCCCAAGTGACTTGGAGTGTTTCCCAAGTTTTCATAATGTTTAGAATTCAAAAACTCAATTTTGGAAAATTCTTGTTACTTTAAAATTTTGAATTTCGAAGGGTCAGTCAATTTGACTCAAGAGGTCAATCTCCTGGGCCTTTAAAAATCAGTGAAAATTCAAGGTCAGTGTAGGGTCAGTCGACTAGGCTCGTCAGGGTCAGTCGATTGAGCCTTTACTGTCTATCCAATTTTACTCTGTAAAATGTTCAGTCGCCTGGACAATTCAAAAAACTATTTTTCAATTTGTTTCCAAAATTTTTTGTGTTCTTTTATACTTGTCAAAACATTTTGAGACTCTTGAAAATATTTTCTTGGGTTTTTCAAAATATGGTCTCTATCTAAGTCAATGATTTATCCTAATAAGTTTCAAATAATCCATATTGGCTTTTGAATGAAGTACTTGCATAAAGACTTTCTTAAGACTTAAAAACGTTCAAAGTTCGGAGTCTTCGTGTTTGTCTTTTGTTGAATCCATCGTAACTTTGGGCTTCAATACTCTTTTAAACTTTCATTAAATTATCTTTGAATCCATGCTTTCATACTCTTTCAGCTTTCAATTTTCAACTCGTCCTTGGACTGTAATCTTTCAATAAGGCTTGTGATCACTTAATCTTGAACTTATATACTTGATTCCTAAAACATTATCACTTTAACCAAAACATGTTAAATACCATTGATTTTTTATCATCAAAATAAGATTCGTAAGTCATGTTAGGCCAACATTTCTAATTTTATAACCTAGTTAAATTCTTTGTCAATATTTGTTGGAATTAGTGTATTCCCAAAAGGGGGTGAATTGGAGATTTTAAAAATTTCTTCCTAGGTTAAATCAGATAACAACAATTTTACTCAACTTAGGGTCTTTCTAACAATCCCAGTAACTACAAATAATTAACGGAACATATATTTGAATAATTAAAGCAATCTCAGTATTTCTCAATCATTCACAGCAGTTAAAATATAAGCAAATAAATGTGAAAAATTTAATAGTGTAGGGAAAGAGAGAACGACACAATATTTGTTATTGGGATTCGGTCAATCCTGTCTATGTTCCCACCTCAAGCTAACAAGCAAGAGAATTCACTACTAATGCCCACTTATGGGTGGAGCGGCACCAATTACAACCACCTCTCCTTACTGGGCGAGAGAATACCCTAGGTCACATTTATAGGGCTGACCCTAACATTTACAACTACACCTTACGGTGCAACAGTTCCTCCTAACTAGGTCTGAACCATCTAGTGCATGTTAAAGGCTAGTGCAATCCTCTTCCGAAAGATCACACGTCGGGAAAACAACAGATATCAATATTTGTGTGCAATAAAGATGCTTCTTATACAAGCAGATAATGTACAACAATAAAACACAAATACACTCACACGAGATATGAAATGAAGCTCAAGTGAGTATGTGTGCTTTTCTCAATAATGATTGTGCAATCTTTGAAAGAAATGTATATGATATATTCTTAAAAGATTTAACCCCAATAGATTTTTCTCCAAAAATATTTATCAATGAAAACTTAGGAGAACTTAGGGTTTTACTTTCATATAGATTTTTCCCGAATCAATATGTATGATCTTTGATGAGAAAGAAATATTAAATAAGTGCTTTTCAAAGATCTCAAGAATACTTAAACAATATCTCCGAAATATATTTTAAAATGAAGTATATTAAATATGTTTTGCTTACAGAGGTCATTTTGAAAATGTTTAATTAAAATTAAACACGTTTTTAGGCACTTAAAATGACTAGAGCCTGAGAGGTTCGATCGACTAAGGAAAGGGACCGGTCTCATTTTTTTTTTTTTAATTTCATGTTCATAGTTCGGTCGACCGTGGGATTTTAGTTCAAAACGTGGTCGATCGACTGAGCCTTAGTCAAACTTTTGACTTTCGGCCAATAGTGTGTGTGGTTGATTGAGATGATTAATATTGGAACTGGTCGGTCAGCCGAGGCTTTTTAATTAAGCCTAAAAATGCAACGTCTCAGGTTTGGTTCCCTACGATCAGTCTATGGTTATTTTGAGTTTATATTCACATCATGCATGCAATGCATTATTACTTTCACTATATATTTTTCAAATTTGTAAAAATATGTATTTTAAATATATAGAAAAACTCACACGGTCTCATTTTGTTTTAATTTCTAACAAGAAATTTAATTAGGTATAAAATAATTTAACCTAAAAAATAATATCTAGAAAAAATTTAAAAATAATTTTTACTATATCAACTAAAAAGTTGAAAAAAAAAAAAAAGGAATAAAAAGACGAGCCATGAGTTAGGACACGTGTCGCGCAAGACAGGTTAGGATAGTCAGTCCAAAGCAGTTTGAAACCCACATTCCCGCTTTAAACCCACATTCTCTTTTTGATCTCATTCCAACAATCCAACACGCTCCTGCTCCTGCTCCTTCTCCCGGAGGAAACAAACCCTAATTGCAGAAATGAAGAGGAATCGGGGAGATGCAGCGGAGGAATTCGATTATGGAGAAGGAGTCTCATGGGTGAGAGGCCCTTTGATCGGCAAAGGCAGTCACGGTTGTGTCTTCCTCGCCAATCCCAGGAAGAAGATGAAGAAAGGCGGCTGCTTTCCCTCCGTCATGGCTGTCAAATCCTCGGAGGTTTCTCTCTCTGCTACTCTGCAGAAAGAGAAGGAAACTCTCTGCAATCTACAGGGTTGTTCCAGCGTTTTGCAGTGCTCCGGGGACGAGGAAACCTACAGTGAAGATGGGCAGCAGATGATCTACAATTTGCTTCTGGAGTACGCCCCCGGAGGAACTTTGGGTGCTCTCATCAAGAAGCACACCGCCGTCGCTGCTCTCATTCCCCAATCTGATGTCAGGGCCTACGCTAGGGCTCTTCTTCGCGGCCTTCGTCACATCCACGCTCGCGGCTATGTTCATTGCGATTTGAAGCCAGACAACATTTTGCTTTTCCTTCCCAATTCTGGTTCCGCTGTTGCTAAATTTGTGCCGAAGATTGCAGATTTTGGGCTGGCGAAGCGGACGAGCAAACAGGGTCCTTGCTTCAGAGGGACTCCATTGTATTTGTCGCCCGAAGCTGTTGTTCGAGGCACACAGGGGCCTCCTTCTGATGTTTGGGCTCTTGGCTGTGTTGTGCTTGAAATGTTAACTGGGAGGCCACCGTGGAATGGTGCCGCATTTTTAGACGGCGAGGATCTTCTCTCTAGGATTCGCACTCCAAATCAATTGCCAAAAGTTCCGAGTACCCTATCCAAAGAAGCCAGGGATTTCTTGAAAAAAATGTTTTGTGAGGAAGGCTCCGTTCAGATCCACCGCTGAAAAACTTTTGACTCATCCATTCGTCGCTGAATTAGACTGCAAAGATGACGAACCAGAAACTAATGGTTTTGAGGAGGAGGAGGAGGAGGAGGAGGAGGAGGGCGAAGAGGAGGAGGAAGAGGTCATATGCCCAGTAAAGGGGTTGTCCGAGACAGTGACAGAGACAGATGATGAGTATTCTTCGTTTTCCTCCGATGATCAGAGTTACAGTTCTGAGGATTTCTTCTCTTCTTCTGTGTCGGAAGAAGTAGTTTTCCCAATTCTTCCTGGTAAAAAGTAGTGCCCATGACAGCTGCAGAGGACTTTTGGGGTTTAGATTTTGATTTTTGACACTCTTTTTTCTTCTATTCTCTTAGGTCATGTTTGTTTTGCAGAATGGAATGGGGTAGGAAAGGAACCAAATGAAAATCTGAATGGTGATCATGACTAATTGAAGTCATAATTTCAATTCCATTCCACCCGATTCCATTCTATTCTTTGTACCAAATATGTAGTTGATTGTTTCAGATGACTATAGATATAGTACATATATGCAAGATGCATAAGTTGGAGTTGTTTTGCTCCAGGTGCTGGTCAAATCCATGCTTTTTTTGTAAAGAAGGTTGGTGAATAAGAGAACAATTGACTTGTCATTTTCGCATCTTTTTGCCTCATGTTTTATTCTATTTTGTTATTATTTAAGAGGATCTCTCTGCCAAGATCAACTGCATTGTTGCTTTTTATAATGAAAGTGGAGTATAGAAAATCACTGCCAAGATCAACTGCATTGTTGCTTTTTATTATGACAGTACAGTATAGCACAAGCCAAGATGGCTGTTAGGAACTTGAAACCTCGAAAAAAAAAAAAAAAGTAGAGATTCCCATCTATAGAGATCGTATGGTGTTTTGTTCAAACCTTATTTACCATGCTCCAGTTTTGTCTTCTTAGAATGATAAATCATAACAATAACAGATTGATAGTAGAATTATTGCGCAGATCACCATCAAATTGTGAAAGATGTAATTTTTATGCTTATTTACAACAATATTCTCAATATGTAATCCATTATTGGTAATAATAATTTTGGGATACTCAAATAGGTACTTAGTGAAATCCTCTACTTGGATGGAACTATTTGAATTTTTTGTTGAAAATATAGTTACCCTTTTTCAAGTCTTTGACTGGATATCGAAAATTTTTCCTGGCTCCAAGCTCCTTCTCCATGACAGTTAGTTTCATGATTTTATATGGAAAACATTAACAGGTAAGCATGTTTTACTCTTGTCCAATCCCTTAGATTTGAACTTTGTTTAACATATCCCGCATACTGTCCACAGCTTGTTCATTTGTCTTGATACAGCTCTTTCTACCCTGCCACTGATGAAAGTAAAGGATTTAAAATTTGTTTACTAGATGGTATTTTAAATTATTTATTGGTATCCAGTGAACTCTTATATGCATAATTCTTCCAAATTCAGATTGACATGCCAAATTGGAGTATCTTTTGTCATATTTGTGTCTTCAAACTGTTTGGATCATAAAGATTTTATTTCTTGGTTGAAGATATTGAGTGCATGCTTAGTCTGAGTGTTGTTCCTTGGAGTCAGATGGCATTGTTCTTGAATAAGAAGAGAGGCAGTCCTTTCTTTCTATCATTGTATATCAGCTCTATATAGGTTATTGGTATAAGGTTTTAATGTGGCTGGTTCCAAGATTAAATAAAATCAGAATGCTAAGCTGGAGAATGGCTTTGCTAGATTATGTTGGTCATGTTGAATAACTTTTTTGAATGCTAAAGAAAAATTGAAAAATGAAGAACCAATGATATTTTGTTACAATAACTGAGCTGTGAACACTAAGTGCACAAGGAGGATACTTGCTGGGGTATTTAAACAAGTTTACAATATATAGATAACAATAAATGAGATATCATAAATCCCATGAAATCTGAGATAAAATTTGCATTGTTTGACATATATGCTCCTTTTGAATCAATAGGCTTTGATTTGTTAGCATATGTGATCCTCAGACAATTGACTTTGGATCTTTGACCTTCCTTAGTCTTTATTGTAATTATTTGCCTCGAATCTTCATCATTTAAATCTGTAGCGGACAAATGTAACTGTTGACAGTTCGATGAGGCTCCAGAGTCTAAGACCCAAGACTCCTTCTTGCTTTCCAAGGAGCATATCAACATATCACCTTCTTCTGAAGCAACATTTGCTTCTGTCTTTGCCTCATATTCCTTTCTTGGACCTTTGCATTGGTTTATGAAATGACCAAACTTTCCACAGTTTCAGCACTCAATGTTCTTTGTACCCTGGGAACCTTTGAGATTTCTAGATTTGGATCGCCTAGACCTAGATTTGCCGCGATTGTTTGATCGGTCATGCCCACTTCCTTTCCATGAATCTCTCCCTCGACTTTCCACATTCAATGCTGAACTTGAAGCGGAAGCAGTGTTTGACATCCTAATTTCTTCCGTCAAAATCATGCTGATAACTTCATCAAAAATCAGCTTTGATTTTTCGGTGGAACTATTGGTCGCAGTAACAACACCTTTCCAACTCTCAGACAATTGACTAAGAATCAGTAAGGCAAGGATCTCACTGTCAAACTTGATTTCAACTGTGGCAAGTTGATCCAACAGCTCGTTGAAATTATTCAAATGTCTACTAAAACTTTCACCTGTGAACATGTTCATGGTAAATAACTTCTTCATTAAGTGTATCTTATTGTCAACTGATGGCTGCTCATACAAGTTGGAGAGCACATCCATAAAAGACTTGGTGGTTTTCATATGCTTGATATTGAAGGCAACATACTTTGCCAGCATCATCCTGATAGCTCTGAGAGCTTTTTGATCAAGAACTCCCACTTGTCCTCCTTCATAGAATCTGGTTTTCTCTTCAATGGTAAGTACAACTCCTTAGCAAACAAGTAGTCCTCAATCTGCATCTTCCAGAAATCGAAGTTGGTGTCGTTAAACATCTCGTTCTTTGAGCACTTTTCATTTGACATCTCGATTCATTAATCTAGATATGGAATTAGCTCAAACGGATAGCACGGTTGGATTCGAAATAGCCGAAAACCTTCGAAATGGTTCAAGTAGTTCGAAAAACGACCCTGAAATGACTCCGAAAACTTGGTCAAACCTTCTGGTAAAAATCGGTCAACTTTCTATTAAATTTAACGGAATATACTCCCACTTAACAGAATATTCTGACACCATTACTGACAACGTTAATTAACGAACATGATAGGTGGGACCCAATGATGACGTGACGCTGATATGGCAAGTGGGTCCCAATGATGACGCGGCACTAACGTGGTAGTGGGGCCTAGTGCTGGCGTTTTTGCTGATGTGGCAATGGAGCCCAGTGATGATTGTGCTAAATTACATCAGGTAAATTCCCAAGAAAGTGGGGGGTCACAATGAACTGCTTAAGTCTCACTTTCCTAGACAGAATTTCCTTAGACACATAATTAGTGCAATATAGCTCCTAGGACCTTCGATCTGGCAACTTTGCTCTAATATGACAATTTACTCTGATCTGGAGACTTTGCTTCGATCTGGCTCTGATACCACTTGTTAGGGATTTACGAACAATAATCATACACACAAGAAAAATAAGCACACAAAATAAGAATACCAGATTTTCGTGGTTCGGTCTAATATGACCTACGTCCATAGAGCACACTGAATATACTATAACCTGGGAGAAAAACAAGAGGAGGAGACACACACTCAACTCAACTCTTCTCACACTTTTCTCTCTCTCACCTTCCGCACTCTCACACTCCTCACTCACTCACTTCACTGTATTCACATTCATGTACAATTGCTTCATTATATAACTATATTGAATGGATAGGAAAGGAATGGAGTAATTGGGATATTTAATGGGTTCTTTTAGCACGCTGACATTATCATTCTAGCGCATGAAAGCTGGTTCCTCCGCGGCTCATTTTCATCTACAACTCATCCTCTTCAAGGCCATTTAATTTTTCGTTTCCATTTAATCCGTTTCCATTTTCTCTGTTTCCATTTTAGCTTAACGTATAAAACCATTTACAAACCTAATGGAGATATTGATCACTTCAAAGTGCATTTGGTAGCGAAGGCTAAAGTTAGATATTGATTATTTTGAGTTGTTCAGACCTATCTCTCAGCTTGACACTATTATGCATATAATTATTTACCTTATTGATTATATCTTGGAAATATTTTCAAATGAATGTAAAATATACATTTTTGAATGGTGTTCTTGAAGATGAAGTATATGTTGAGCAACTTACAGGTTATGTGAAAAAGAAAGGTAAAATGAATAAATTTTACTGGCTTAAAAGGACTTTGTATGAATTGAAGCAAACCCTAAGAGCGTGGTGTACACATATTGATTCTCATTTCTTAATTCACAAATTTTAGAGATTTCCTCACAAGTATATTTTTATATGTTAAATTTGATTTGCAAGGTGGTGTTCTTATTGGATGCTTATATGTGGATGATTTGATTTTTACCAATGATAATCCAAAGGTAAATCACAAATTTAAGGAAAACCATGATTTATTATTTTTGACATGACAAATATGGGTTTGATGACGTGTTTTTTTTGGTATTGAATTGAAGTTGTTTAGACAAATGATGTCATATTATTTCCCAAAAAAAAAATATACACATGACATTTTGAAAAGATTTCAAATGGAATCTTGCAAACCAATTTTGACTATGGTTGAAGACAAATTAAAACTTGTGAAGGACAGTCTTGGTAATTTAGTTGGTGTTGTTGATTTCAAAAGGCCAGTGAGTAGTTTGCAACACTTAACTCTCACTAGACTTGATTTCATTTATGGAGTTTCCCTGTCAGTCACATATGTAGGAGGCTAAGTGTATTCTGAGATACATTAAAGGTACACAATCTCATGAATTTATTTATTCATGTGTTAATAAAGTGGAACTTGTTGGTTACATAGATAGTGATTGAGCTAGAGACAATGAAACTTGAAAGAGCACTTCGGGTTATGCTTTTCATCTTAGTTCCAAAATTTTCTCTTAATCTTCTAAAATATAGTAGGTAGTTGTTTTTTCTACAGCTGATGTAGATATATTTGTGACTACTACTAGTGTTATTCAAGCAATTTGGTTGCGTGGGATACTTGTTATATACAACATTAACAAGATAATCTTACGAAGATTTTTTTTTTGATAATAGGTTTGCTATTGCTTTTACAAAGAATATCTAGTTTTTCATGGTAGAAGCAAGCGTATCGACATCAAACTATATCTAGGACTTGATGCGTGACAAAGAAATTATAATTAAATTTTATTTATCTAAGAATCAAGTTGTAGATATTTTTACAAAGCTACTTAAAGCCATTACTTTTATGAAATTCAAAAAATTGATGGGCATGGTAAGTTTTGAAGAACTTGGTTTAAGGAAGGAGGTTATGTAAGAAATAAACTAAGTTCTCTATTATTTATTATATGAGTTTCCATATTTAGTTTTATGTGTAGGAAACCTTAATGTTGCATTCAGGAGCATAAATTTCAGACCTTAAATTTGGATTTGAGTAGATTTGAACAAATTTCAAAACAATTTTACATTACATCTTATCCAAAACAACTCCAAATCTAAGGTCTTTCCAAGCATAGAGTAATAGTTTTTCTACTTGTTATATAGTCTAGTTTATGTAGGAAACCTAGATATTTAAAGAGTCTTGTGTGTGTGGCCTACTACTTGATGTTATTGAGAAGGAATTGCTTCTAATTATTTTAATAAAATATTCACAAATTAATTAATCTACTGAATACAACTGAAAAAAGAGAATTGCAAAACAACTTACTAATCAAATTAAACTTATAATTTTATTTGAATCTCACATTAGATATAGAGTTCAACAGTAAGAAGAAATGTCCCAATTGTTTATCTCCGCAGTCTCCTTTGTGGAGATTGAGGTTTAATTTCCACAAGGGTGTTGTTGGCGCTAGGATATTTGTTGATATTTAATGATGTGGGTGTGTAT
Organism: Malania oleifera; assembly: GCF_029873635.1. Taxonomy (NCBI): domain Eukaryota; kingdom Viridiplantae; phylum Streptophyta; class Magnoliopsida; order Santalales; family Ximeniaceae; genus Malania; species Malania oleifera. Next base: position 40,594,384 of record NC_080422.1, on the reverse strand, counting down.
ATTAGCACTTCTTGGTTTTGGGGGTAGTTGGGTTTAGGGTTACAAACTTGCAACTATGGGTACCAACAATCTTATAAAAAAAATATAAAATGTATTTAAGTTGTAGATAGAAGTCAAATTTTTTTAGTATTTGAGTTGGCTCTTGGGTGAGAGGCACGAACAACGAGACTAAAGCAATCCTTCAAGAACGAAGTGAGGGCAGTCCCCTCTGAAGTACCCAAAATGATAAGGAGAGAGGAACTACCACACATCATGGGGATCAAAGGACATAGAGTGTGAGGAGCTTCAGAGAGTCCCACTATCCTTGTCAAGGAATAGAGTAAGGGACTTCCTTGTCATACTTAATAAAATAAATGAATGAAAATTTTAGTTAATTATTTAAAACAACCAAAATAACAAACAGTTCCCACATATGTGTGCTTATACAAATAAAAAGGGCTATATATTTCAAGACTATCATACATTATGCTTAAAGTTAGCATATTGACCTTTTTTTTTTTGTTGCCTGTTGACAAATTGACTCGACCATATTTATTAACTTGAGATCCCTAGTTTGCTATGATGTCAAAATCTAATAAAATTGATTACATTAAATATGACAACCCACTTAAATGAAGTCATTGGAACTTTAAGTATCAATAAAATACAATGATCTAATGATATTGGAAGCCATAAAATGCATGAAATAAATATTTTACAAAATTAGTCAATAGACACATGGAATATGTGCATAACATGTCTTATTTATTTTTACACAATTAGTTAATTTATATATTTTAATTTTTTTCTTGAAAATGAAAGTGTACTCCCAAGAGGGGGGTGAATTGGGATTTTAAAAAAATTCTTTATAACTTCTTTTATTAATTCTTTCTCAATTCTTTTTAATTTCAGCAATCACACATGTATAGTTGATTCGAATTTCAATCACAAGTTTAGCTGAAAATTAATTCAGTTATAAATCTTTATGAATGAGAATACCTGATTGAATACTTTGTAGGTTTTTTCAAGACTTCTTCCAGCACTTTAAATCAACACCCAATAAACCAATTCAATCAACCAAAATGAGCTCCGCAATATGAAACAATATATTAATTCCAGCAATGCTTCCAAGATTCAGCCTTTGAATATGACAACCCACTCAACAAAATAAATTGGATTTTAATATGAAAAGAAATAAAGAAGTCAACCAAGCTTCCAAAACTCAAAAATTAAATAAACCACTTTCAATATTAATGAGCTTTAGTTTTTATCAATTAACGAATTAATGAGTCTTGGGTCTTAATCAATCAACATACTCCTTTATGGTTTCTGCAATATGTATTGATAAACCAACGTACTCCCTTTTGGTTTTCGCAATTCCCAAAAGCAAATTAATTTTTAGCAATTTAATATTTAATTCACACAGTTGATATATATGCAAAAAATTAAATATCCAATCCACACACTTTGAGTGTGTAGAAAATTAAAGAGAGTAGGGAAGAGAGTGACATCAAGAGTTTACAAAGTTTGGCTGTCCCCACTTATGTCCTTGCCTTAGGCAACACACCTAAGGATTCCACTATTCCACTCTTTTACGGGTGGAGCAAACCTTTTACAACACTCCTTCAATAGGATAAAGCCCTCCTCTCCAAGCAATACCCCACGCTCGGCACAACGAGTCAACAATCCTAAAGCGTCACCAAAACAACAAAAGAATTCGGTGTACAAAGACACTCTCAACAAGAGTTGATTAGTACAAGTTTAAAACACAGTTATATACTTCTAATCAAAATATAAAATATAGAGAATTTGAAGCTTTAGAAATTTATCGTCATGATCTTCTTTCTTTAGTTGAAAGACTCAGAATTTTTGTGCAAAGATCGGTGAGAAAATCTCAGCATGAATTAGTAGAAACTTCAGCAAGTTTGTGACCAAGAGAGCTTTTGAAGATCATAAGCAATAAGGCTTGATTGCTGATTTTAATTCTTGATGTGTAAAATCCTTTTTCTTGGGGGGTATTCATAGAGTTTAGAAAGTATATTTTGTGCTCTCCAAGTGACTTGGAGTGCTTCCCAAGTTTTCATAACATTTAGAATTCAAAAACTCACTTTTGGAAACTTCCTGTTACTTTTAAAAATTTGAATTTCGAAGGGTCAATTGACTAGACTCAAGAGGCTAGTTGCCCAGGCCTTTAGAAATCAGTGAAAATTCAAGGTTAGTGTAGGGTCAGTCAACTGGGCTCGTCAGGGTCAGTCGACTGGGCCAATAAGGGTCAGTCGTCTGGACAATTTAAAAAACTGTTTTTCAATTTGTTTCCAAAATCTTTTGTGTTCTTTTATACTTGTCAAAACACTTTGAGACTCTTGAAAATATTTTCTGGAGTTTTTCAAAACATGGTCTCTAAGTCAATGATTTATCCTAATAAGTTTCAAATAATCCATATTGACTTTTGAATGAAGTACATACATAAAGACCTTCTTAAGACTTAAAAATGTTCAAAGCTCGGAGTCTTCGTGTTTGTCTTTTTTTGATTCCATCTTAACTTTGAACCTCAATACTATTTTAAGCTTTCATCAAATTATCTTTGATTCCAAGCTTTCATACTCTTTAAGCTTTCAATTTTAAACTCGTCCTTGGAATGTAATCTTTCAATAAGGCTAGTAATCACTTAATCTTGAACTTATATACTTGATTCCTGAAACATCATCACTTTAACCAAAACATGTTAAATACCCTTGATTTGTTATCATCAAAATAAGATTCGTAAGTCATGTTAGGCCAACAATCTCCCCCTTTTTTTGATGACGACAAATAAGGAGCAAAAATTTGAGTGAACCTTAATAAGACTCCCCTTTACAATAAGCATACTTTTAACAATATTTGGAAAGACAATCATTCTTATGATGGTTTATCAGGTAACATCAAATTCAATTTCAGACTTCATGGAAGTCCATTTTTTAAGATCAAACAATAATATGTGTCTCAGTTGTGCCATATTTATATATGTCTTTAGGTTTGTCTCAGTTTTCCTCAATAATTCTCCCCCTTTTGACATTAATCAAAAAGAGATAAAGAAATAAGCATATGCATACTAAGACAAAGATTAGAATTAAGCACAAAAAAAGAGGATACTGTATGCCATGTAAGAATCAATAAGTCCAAAACATAAAAACATGATATATCAAAAGCATGCTTTCAAAGAGATAAGTAATACGAGTAAAAAAGCAACAAAATAAGTCATAAAGTTGTTTTTAATACAAATTTAGAATAGTCAAATAAAGCTAAGTGTTCCCAGCAACATCATCAGACTCATCATCTTCTCCTTCTTCTTCATCTCCTTCTTCACTTTCATCAGAAGTAGCTTCCATTAAAGCCTTTCCACGTGAAGAGGAAGTGTCGGTCATATGCTGCTCAATCCGGATAAGTCTTTAGTCTAGAGAAGCATAGTCTGCCTGAAGAGTGTTGTAGTTAGCACACATTTCTGTACTAAAGTCTGTGAACTGCTGATGATAAGACATAAACCATGAAGGTGCATCAAGTCGAGGAGCTAATTGCTAAACATGAGGTGGAGCTGGTTCAACAGCTTGTCTCGGTGGTCTTCTTCCTCTCAGAAACCAACCTTGCTCGTGTTTCTTGTATCCTATTAGTTTCAGAGTTGTGGAGCCAAAAATATCATGTCTAGTTTGTTTGATGAATAACTCGGTGAGAGTGGTGACATCAAGATAAGCAAAGAGCTGGGTAAGAATACCACCATATGGAAGAGAAATTCATCGAGAACCCAATCTTGTTCACATCCATTTCAGAATCAAACTTGACAAGTCGAGTTTTTTTTCCTTTCAATAAGCACCACATGACAAAGCAATCGACGTAAGACATATAATCATGTGATCTAGCTAGGGGGAAAATATTGTACATGATAATTTTCTAAAAAATTTGTGCTTGGAGGTTCATATTTTTATACTAAGGGGTGTCCTAAATTGGTCTATCTCTTCAGCCATAATTAATGGTAGGAATTCCTCAGAAGGTAAAACCTTGTTGTATGATCCAATTTTGTGCAAGCGCAGGACACTCGATGTAACGACCTGCTTATCTTATCATATAATAAAACATAAATAATAATAAAGTCAACCTGAACCTGTGGGTAACAGGGACACATCTAACATTCACAACGAAAACTTAAGTAGCAATAAATATAAATCAACATTCATACAACCATAAAATATATATACACACTAGAGTCAACTACATCCCCAAGTACTGTGTTTACATACAATCTCCAAAAAAAAAACAAAAAGTACCTCTAAGATCCCACATCCAAAAACTTCTGATCCTAGTCCAAACTTACCCTCGTAGCGGGGTAACTCAACAAACTCAATGGTGGCCTTGATCCGCCGGTCTTTCTGGGTTTCCTGAAAATTATTTAATATTCAGGGGTGAGACACTTCTCAATAAGGAGAAATAAACTAAATACAACTATGTGGCAACATGAACATTTAATGCTATAATACATATACAGTACATTTCATATTCTAAAAAACATTCATGATAACGTATCTGAATAATCATAACCTTCATAATTTCTAATAATTCATACTAATCATGAAATATCTGATATATCTGATAATACTGAAAATTTACCAAGGATGTATAGCTAGCTGATGTCATGTATTACCCCCCATGATGGATTATGCAACCTGAAGGTGGGACCTGACAATGAATAGTCAACCACTATCGAGTAAAAAATGTCTGTAAGTACGATGGGCCCGCCACACCTTGTTCTAGACTACCAGGTGGACGTCTACAACTCTACACTAAAAGCCACATCGATTATCCATCTCCCACCCCCTTGTGGAGTGGTTAGCATAAGTCTGAACATAATATATGATCTGTATAGCAACGATACCATGCCCCAATAACTAAACTAAACTGTCATCTGGGTTTTGATAATACATAATACATGATAATGTATAGTTTAATGTAAATAGATTGATAGCATGTTCTGTAACAACGTAAAAAGATACAGCCTTGCGCCATTTACTTTCATATTTGTGGCCTTGCGCCAAAATCATACATACGGCCTTGCACCGAAATCATATATCATACACGGCCTTGCACCGACTATCAATCATGGCCTTGCGCTGAACATTCCATAAATATCGTTCTGAATAAATAATTCATTTATCATGTATTTGAAACCATAATGTACTGCATTATCTCATAATTTGTAAAAACATGCTTTATTCGTAAAATTTCCATAACATAATACTTTTTAGGTAAAGTAATATTCATGCCACACAATACTGAATAAACCGTACATTCCATTCTAAAAATCATATTTCTTGGCATATCATACTAATATATATATACATTTTAACATAATAGCAGTATTTTCCTAAATATGCATTATTACCAATCTCTTCATATATATTATACATGCTTCCTGAAAATAAATTTGCTGATAAATAATAGTAATATAGTTTGCATGGAAAATAACTGTTTTACTTTGTTCCCTTACCTGACACTGAGAAGAAACCCCCCTAAAAATTCACTCGTCTTGCACCCGCAGGATTCCACATTCAACACCTTGAATTCAACAACTCACAGAACTAAATTTCAGTATTTTTCCGTGAATAACATTTCCTATAACTTCGATAAGACCAAATTTTGCATAAAAAGTCTTACCTTAAATCAGGGATGAATCCTAACTCAGCCTCACCAACGATCCGCTTCGACAGACTTGGAGAGAATTTCCCCAAAAGCCTCATGGTGGCCTCAGATCGTCGATCCAATGAATGACGGGGCCAAAATCGAAGAGAGAGGAAAGAGAAATCGTAGGGAGGAGAAAGAGAGAGAGAGAGAGAGAGAGAGAGAGAGAGAGAGAGAGAGATTTCTGCCAATTTTTCTACGTAAAATCTGAGGTTTACACTATTTATAATAAGGGCTTTATTGACGAGGTTAAGAGGCAATTCGTTGACGAACTCTCCCCTTCTTCAGAGGCCCAAAAATCCTCTCAGTATATTCTTATCGACGAAACACACCTTCGTCGACGAGCTCATAATGCAACGTTGTCGATGAACGCTTTGAAACCTGCTGCCGCTTTATATATATATATATATTTCCATTTTCCCCTCTCTCATTATTTAAATACCATTATTCTTCAGATTATTACACTTGAAGTCTCCTTGGCCAATATGGAGAATGGGGGCCAATGTTTACGGAGTTAAGAAGATTTTCTTTCCTCTAACTTCGATAGTGAGTACCGATTTTCCTTGAGCCATGTTTGCATAAAAGATCTTAAGAAGATTGGGATACAAAGAAAGTTGTATCAAAGATCTTACCAAATATTGGTTCGATGGTGCGAAAATGATTTTGATATCGTTGTTTGGCTTGAGGAGCAATGAGCCATCGATCAATATTTTCGTCTTCTTTTTCTAAAGTAGCACCATAGTTTGCCATATTCTTTGTTCGTGGCATTTTGATGGACGAATGATGAAGAAACCCTAGAAATTCGTAGGTAGGAGAAGTGGGAAGATGATTTCCACACTTTGATTGGAGGATTTTTAGGTTTAGAATCAAGGGAGATTAAAGATAAATGGGTTTGGGTGAGTTGACTGGACACAGTTAGTTGACTAGAATGAAGAAAGTTAGTGTTTCTCACTAGAAATATTTATAGTCCCGCAAGTCCAATTGACTGGGCTCCCTGAATTCAGTTGTTTGACCTTTAAAGAAATTAAATTTTTGCAAGTCAGTGGCTTGTCAGTTGACTAGGATCCTAAGCTCAGTCGCCTAACCTCGCCAAATGTTTTTCCCTTTCACTCATCTTGTATCCTTCCTAAACCACTTCCCTACTTGTAGTAAGCCAAGTTCTCTTCTTATTGATATGAACCTACCCTGTGGAAGAGATTTGGTAAAAATATCCACCCATTGGTCACTTGTATTTATGAATTCAAGTAAGATATCTTCTTTTTGCACATGATCTCTTAGAAAATGATGTCTTATGTCTATATGCTTGGTTCTTGAGTGTGATATCAAATATTTGGAAATTTTTATAGCACTGATATAATCACACTTTATAGGTATAGCAGAGTATTCTAAATTAAAATCTTTTAATTCTTGCTTCATATAGAGTGTTTGTGCATAATAACTACTTGCTGCCACATACTTAACTTTAGCAGTAGATAAAGTTAGAAAGTTTTGTTTCTTAGAGAACCAAGATACAAGAGATCGTCCTAGAAAATGACATGTACCACTTGTACTTTTCCTATCAATCTTACATCCAATGTAATCAACATCTGAATAACTAATAATCTCAAATCCGGTGTCCTTAAGATACCAAAGTCCTAAGTCAATAGAACCTATTAAGTATCTTAATATCATTTTTATGGCTATTTGTTGAGACTCCTTAAGAGCTGACTGAAATCGTGTGCACATGAATACGCTAAACGTTATATCCGGTCTACTAGCTATTAAGTATAACAAACTTTCTATCATACCTCGGTAGTATTTCATATCAACTGGTTTTCCTTTTTCATCCTTATCAAGATTTATGGAAGTACTCATTGGAGTTCATATAGGCTTGCTACTTTCCATGTCAAACTTCTTAAGCAAGTCCTTTATATACTATGATTGATTTATGAAAGTTTCATTTTTGGCTTGCTTAATTTTTAGTCCTAGAAAGTATGCCATTCTCCTATCATGCTCATTTTAAATTCCTCTTGCATGCATTTTGCAAATTCCTTACATAAATCGTCATTTTTAGCACCAAATATGATATCATCCACATAGATTTGGATAATGAGCATATCTTCCTTTTTAGATTTTATAAATAAAGTGTTGTCAACCTTTCCTCTAGAAAATCCTTTTTCTAATAAGAAACCACTCAACCTCTCATACCAAGCCCTAGGAGCTTGTTTCAACCCATATAAGGCTTTTTTTAATCTAAACACATAATCAGGGTTATGACTATCCTTAAAACCTAGAGGTTGTGCCACATAGACTTCTTCATTTATAAAACCATTTAGGAATGCAGTCTTCAGATCCATTTGATAAAGTTTGAATTCCTTGTGAGATACATAGGCTAATAGCATTCTTATGGCTTCCATTCTAGCTATGGGAGCAAATGTTTCATCGTAGTCTATTCCTTCTTCTTGGTTATATCCTTGAGCCACAAGTCTAACTTTATTTCTTACCATAATACCATTTTTGTTGGCCTTACAAGGCTTAAATTTTTATTTTTATTTTTTTATGATAACAAACAAGAGGAACTTAACATATTTGGTTAAGTGATGATATTTCAGGAATCAAATATATGACTACAAGGTCAAAAACTCACAAGGATCTATGAAAGTTTATACTCCAAAGAAAGATGATCAAATGAAGCTTAAAAGACATGGATTCAAAGATGATCTATTAAAGCTTGAAGATCATAAGAGCATGAATGAGAACTTGCTAAAAACTTGAAGACAAGATGGAGCCAAAGAAAGAACAAAGCATGAAGACTTAAGTGCTTAGAATGTCAAAAGTCTTACGGAAGTCTTTTGTAAGTACTTCAAATAAAAATCAATATAAAAAGCATAGAAGCTCTTTAGGACAAATTAAAATCTTCAAAAACCATTTTTAAAGACCTTGAAATATGATTTCCAAAGTTATAAATAATGGTCTCAAATGAAAAGAGTTTTCATAGTCAAATCTTAAAAAACAAATGTTTTTGAAAGCTCAGGCGCTTGCCCAAAACTCCCAGGCGATTGACTATATTTGTGTTTTTTTTAAGGACTGGTAGATAGAAAGGTGTCAAGAGCATGATGGCAGCCTGACAGGTGCCTGCCTTGACCACTGAGGCGACTACTTGTGTTTTGACAGGAGCCTGCTAGTGTTCTAACTTTCAAATTTAGCTAAGACAGGCGCCTGACCATGCGTGATAGGCGACTGCCACTGGACAGAATTTTAAAAATTGCCAACGAGAAAATTTTTAAAATTGGTTTCTTGGGCTCCAATCTTTTTGTAAACTTGACCAACACTCCAAGTAAACTTGGGGAACAATGAATTAAGTTTTTAAACTCTATAAATAGCCCCCAAGACCAGGATTTTAATAACCAAGAAATATTTTCAGCAACTACATTCTCTTAAGTGCTCTCAATTCACAAAGGCTATCTTACTTACATGTTGCTGGTATCTCAATTGAGTTCTTCCTGATCATCTCACACGAAATTGTGCTTTAAAGTCTGAATCTTTCAATCAAAGGAAGATTAATCTGGTGATAGAGTTTCATTGAGCTTCAATTTCTTTATATTGAAATTTACATTGAAGTATATTTTGTGCTTATAGTTGTACTAATCTGCTCTTTTAAGAGTATTATTGTACGCAGATATTGTTTCTTTTTTCTTGACGATTCTAGGTTGTTGGATCGTTGACCGAATGTGGGGTATCACTTGGAGAGGCATTGCTTTAGCCTACTTAAGGAGTGTTTAAGCATGGGGTATCACTTGTAAAAGGTTTGTTCCGCCCGGAAAGGAACGGTATAGTAGAATCCTTTGGTGGTATTGGCCAAAGGCGAGGACATAGGCTGGGGATAAACTGAACCTTGTAAAAATGTGGTGTCACTCTGTTTCCTTACTCTATTTAAATTCCAACAAATTTTAACTACGTGGTTATGTTTTAATTTTTTATCATAAACACTACACGGATTGGATATTAAATAAACTAAAGATTAATTTGATTTTGGGATTTGCAGAAACCGAAAGGAAGTAAGTTAGTTGATCAATACAAATTGTGGAAACCGTAAGGGAGTATGTTGATTAGTTAACACCCAAGACTTATTAACTTAAAGTTTATTTAAAGTCTAAGTTTTTCGAAAGAGTGTTGGATTTCATATTGTGTTTCATATTAAGAAATCAAATTCAATAATACAGGGCTTGAATCAAACATATACACAGGGCCACATACAAAAGCTGAGAATTTCCAAAAAGTTGAATATTATATTGAGTGGTTGATTACTTTTAAGTTGTTGATTGGTTGGATGTTTGTTTAAGTTTTGGTTTACTTGTGTTGTGTTGTGATTGGTTTGTGGATTGATTAAAGTAATTAAGTTCTTTTTGTGTATTTGATAAATTAACAAGAGGTCAAAGAATTCATAAAAAGAATTAAAAGAAATTTTAATAATTTAATTCACCCCCCTCTTGGGACAACTGCTTAACTTTCAATTGGTATCAGAGGGAGGTTATAACAAATCTTAACAAGTAGTTATATAAAGATCTATATGGCACACCTAAGAGTAGCTCCCTTTGGAGAGGGTCAATCCTCAACGAGACCTCCCATCTTTTGTGGTTTGAATTATACATTTTGGAAATAAAGAATGAGAATTTATATACAAACCATGGATTGGAAGGCATGGAAGGTTGTCACACATGGTGACTACATTCCTACAAAAACCGTAGATGGCAAAGAAGTTCCTAAAGAAGAAAAATACTTGATTGACATTGATTACAAAATGATGCAAGTAAACTCTTGTGCCATGAATGCACTAAATTGTGCTCTTGATATAAATGAATTCAATGGGGTCATGACATGTAAATCAGCCAAAGAGATTTGGGACAAACTAGAAGTAACTTATGAAGGTACCATTGATGTTAGAGATAGTAGAGTAGACATCTTGACAAGGGAGTATGAGACTTTCAAGATGAACCCAGATGAAATAATCACTAATATTTACACTAGGTTCACTCACGTAATAAACTCCCTCAATGCTTTAGGAAAAACATACTCTACTTATGAAATAATCCATAAATCCTTAGAGGTCTTCCACCCATTTGGGAACCTAAAGCTACAGCAATTACGGAAGGAAGAAATCTCAAAAATACATCCCTAGATGAACTCATAGGATCCCTTCTCACCTATGAGATGACTATGAATAAAACAAGTGGAAAATCTAAAGCCTAACAATCCATTGCTTTTAAAGCCTGAAATGAAAACTCTAGCAATGAAGATGAAGAAGAGATGAATATAGATGAAATAGCCTTCATATCCAAGAAACTTGCAAGAATGCTAAGAAGGAAAGATAAATTCAAAAGAAAAATTTAGAACTCAAAATTAGATGAGGAAGAAGCTAATAAGAAAGAAACAAAGAAAGAACCACCTACTTGTTATAATTACAAGAAATAAGACACCTACAATCGGATTGTCCAAAACTTAAGAAAGATTCCAAAAAATAAAAAAAAATAAAAAAAAAAAGCAATGAAAGCCACTACTTGGGACAATATGAGTGCAAGTAGTTCCAATAACGAATCAAGTGACCAAGAGGTTGCTTGCTATATGGCATGGGACGATGAGGAAAGCTCTTCATCCAAATCTGTTGATAATTCTTGTGATGATTCATCTAATGAATCCAGTGATGAAAGTATACCATCTTATGAAGAACTTCAAAATGAACTATTCAAGGTGCATAAGATTTTAGTTAATGTAACTAAACGATACACATCGTTGAAAAATAAAAATGAAGGAGTAATGAAAGAGTTAGAATCTTTAAAACTTGCTGAAAGTGAAAAAGATTTAAAAATCCATAGACTAGAAAGCAAGAATGAGATGGTAATAAAAGAACTAGAAGATCTTAAGCCCAAAACTTCCATGGATAATGAAAAAGACTTATATATTTCTGAACTAGAAAATGAAATTACCAAGATGTCTCAAAATCAAGAAAAGCTACAAGAAAAGGGCAAAAATATACAAAATTCAGAAATCTATGATCTTAAACGACAAATTGAAGATCAAGCTAAAATAATCTACAATTTCACAAAAGGAAAAGAGAATTTTGATAGAATGATTGGTGCACAAAGAATGTCTTTAAATAAAGAAGGCATAGGGTATAATGGAGTTGGAAATACAAGGAAAAAGAACCTTTATATGGGGTACTTTATAAAAGCTTCCAAAGATTACGCTAGCACCTCCTCAAATGCCTACACTCACACCACATGTTTTCTATGTAAGAAAAAAGGGACATATTAAATTCGAATGTCCATTAAAAAGGAAAGATGTGAAAATTAAACAAGTTTGGAAAGTAAAAGAAACAACTCTTGCTAAACCATCTGAACCCAAGAAAGTATGGGTACCAAGATGCAAGATTAGCTCATAAACCTTATATTTTAGGTATAAGTATTCTCTTATTGGAGTTAAGTAAGCTAAAATTATGTTGAAATGAAATGGATCAGTAATGACTCAACAGCCTATAGAATTTAAGTTAACCAATCCTAAAAGAAATAAATGTGCTCTAATAGTATACATGCTTAACTCATAAAAGATAAGAATAGATCTTTCTACCTTAAAGATTTGATGCATAATTTGAAAGTCTATATTAACTATGCATATCATGGTGAATATTTCAGTTATAGCTAAAGGAATGAAAAAGCATAACCTTAGATGAATAGTTATAATTACTTAAGGATAAAAACTTTTTTAAGAGCACAACATATGATACTATTTACACATACTTGAGATTTGGAAAATCAAACACCAGTAAAGCTCATGAGTGAAAAATATGAAATACAGCTGATTAAAGTATTGAAGATGAAATGAACCTGTTTTATGCTCATAGCATATGGCTGACTCAAAAAGAAAACTCTCCTTGATCAAATCTATGTAAAATCATTTCATAATACAAGGATATTAGACATACTGAAATAGGGGATAAGGAGGAGTTTCCGAGGTTATTGATAGTTATCATATTGAAACAAAATAATATTGTTGGCCACAATCAAAGGATGAATTGTCCAAGGCTCATTTGTCTTGTGCTTGTATTAGAATACATATGCTTATTGATAACCTTCTTTATTAATGTCAAAAAGGGGGAAGAGAGAGTTGAATTGAAAATTTGATATCTATGAACATAAATTGATATCCATAAACAGTTCATGATATGATATTACTATTGGTATCTATGAAATATATTGGTATCCATGAGTATGTTAATTGATAGTTGAGCATGACAACTTATTTATATTCATAAGCATGATATGATATTGATGATGTTGTTGTGATATTGGTATCCATGAGCACTTACATGAAATAAAATAATATTTGATGCATGGCATGATAAATTTAAAAGCACAATTGGAAACTTCATAGTCTAAACCTATTGAATATAAAATACATTTTATTCAAGGGGAGTTGGACTTGATAAATAATGATATCATGATTTACGGAAATCATTGAAAAATTATGATATACAATTTATTGCCTTAGTATTTATACATTTTTTCTTGATATAATACTCTTTTTGATTGATGCCAAAAGGGGGAGAAATTTTGGGCAAAAATTAAGCATGATATCTTGAATTATGTGATCTTGATATATGAGCATGATATTGAAATTATTATTGAAATTGATCTTGATATTGCAAACATTGTTAAGTTGATGCTTATATTAAAGGGGAGTCTTTTTAAGACTTACTCAATTTTTTGCCCCTCTTTTGTCATCATAAAAAACGGGGAGATTGTTGGCCTTACAAGATTTAAAATCTTGTTTTGATGATAACAAACAAGAGAAACTTAACATATTTGGTTGAGTGATGATATTTTAGGACTCAAATATATGACTACAAGGTCAAAAACTCACAAGGATCAATGAAAGTTTATACTCCAAAGAAAGATAATCAAATGAAGCTTAAAAGGCATGGATTCAAAGATGATCTAGTAAGCTTGAAGATCATGAGAGCAAGAATGAGAACTTGCTAAAGTCTAATAAATCTTGAAGATTATGAGAGCATGAAAGAAAACTTGCTAAAAACTTGAAGACAAGATGGAGTCGAAGAAAGAACAAAACATGAAGACTTAAGTGCTTAGAAGGTCAAAAGTCTTAAGGAAGTCTTATGTAAGTACCTCAAGTAAAAATCAATATAAAAAGTATTGAAGCTCTTTAGGACAAATTAAAATCTTAAGAAACCATTTTTAAAGACCCTGAAATATGATTTCTAAACTTATAAATAATGAAGGTCTCAAATGAAAAGAGTTTTCAAATTCAAATCTTAAAAAACAAATGTTTTTGAAAGCTCAGGCGCCTGCCCAAAACTCCCAGGCGACGGACTATTTTGTGTGTTTTTTTAAGAACTGTCAGACAGAAAGGTGTCAGGCATCTGCCTTGACCACTGAGGTGACTGCCTATGTTTTGATAGGAGCTTGCCAGTGTTCTGACTTTCAAATTTAACTAAGACAAGTGCCTAACCATGCGTGACAGGCGACTGCCACTCGAAGGAATTTTAAAATTTGCCAATGGGAATATTTTTAAAATTGGTTTCTTAGGCTCCAATATTTTTGTAAACTTGACCAACACTCCAAGTAAACTTGGGGAGCAAGGAATTAAGTTTTTAAACTCTATAAATAGCCCCCAAGACTAGGATTTTAATAACTAAGAAATATTTTCAGCAACTACATTCTCTTAAGTGCTCTCAATTCACAAAGGCTATCTTGCTCACATCTTGTTGGTATCTTAATTGAGTTCTTGCTAATCATCTCACACGAAATTTTTCTTTAAAGTCTGAATCTTTCAATCAAAGTAAGATTAATCTAGTGATAGAGTTTCATGGAACCTCAATTTCTTTATATTGAAATTTACATTGAAGTATATTTTGTGCTTATAGTTGTACTAATCTGCTCTTTGTAAGAATATTATTGTACGCATATATTGTTTCTTGTTTCTTGACGATTCTAGGTTGTTGAATCGTTGACCAAATGTGGGGTATCACTTCGAGAGGCATTGCTCTAGCCTATTGAAGGAGTGACCGAGTGTAGGGTATCACTTGGAGAGGTTTTGCTCTAGCCTACTTAAGGAGTGTTTAAGCATGGGGTATCGCATGTAAAAGGTTTGTTCCACCCTGAAAGGAATGGTATAGTGGAATCCTTTGGTGGTATTGGCCAAAGGAGAGGACATAGGCTGGGGATAAATCAAACCTCGTAAAAACATGGTGTCACTCTCTTTCCATACTCTCTTTAAATTCCAACAAATTTTAACTGCGTGGTTGTGTTTTAATTTTTTATCATAAACACTATGTGGATTAGATATTAAATAAGCTAAAGATTAATTTGATTTTGGGATTTTTGGAAACCGAAAGGAAGTACGTTAGTTAATCAATACAAATTGTGGAAACCATAAGGGAGTACGTTGATTGGTTAACACCCAAGACTTATTAAACTTAAAGTTTTTTTAAAGTCTAAGTTTTTTGAAAGAGTGTTGGATTTCATATTGTGTTTCATATTAAGAAATCAAATTCATCAATATAGGGCTTGAATCAAACATATACAGAGGGCTACATACAAAAGCTGAGAATTGCCAAAAGATTGAATATTATATTGAGTGGATTACTTTTAAGTTGATTGGTTGGATGCTTGTTTAAGTTTTCGTTTACTTATGTTGTGTTATGATTGGTTTGTGGATTGATTAAAGTAATTAAGTTCTTGCTGTGTATTTGATAAATTAACAAGAGGTCAAAGAATTCATAAAAAGAATTAAAAGAAATTTTAATAATCTAATTCACCCCCCTCTTGGGAGAACTCCTTAACTTTCATCCTTTTTATTCCTAAATACCCACTTTGTTCCATAAATTGAATGGACATAGGAACTAATTTCCATACTTTATTTCTCTCAAATTGATTTAACTCTTCTTACATAGCAACTATCCATGAATCTTCACTTAAGGCTTCCTTAATGTTCTTGGGTTCATCTTGAGATAAGAATGCATAATGATTATGTAGATTCTTCGAAGAAGATCTAGTAGATATACCTCGTGAGGGTTCTCCTGTGATTTGGTCTTTTCAATGGTCTCTTACAAATTTCCAATCTTTAGGTAATTTAGAATTTTCTGCCGGATCATCATTTGAAGTTAATTCAGTTTTCTCTTCTTTTACTTCTATGATTTCTAAGTCTTCTAGTTTTTGTGTAGCATCAGCTTTAACTTCTTCAACATTTATTGTTTTAATGAATGGATTTTCTTCATCAAAGGTTACATGTATTGATTCTACAATTGTAAGGGTTCTTTTATTATATAATTTGAATGCTTTACTCTTTAATGCATATCCTAAGAATCAGATTTAGCATCAAATTTCCCCAAATCATCTTTATCATTTAGTACAAAACACTTGCATCCAAATACATGAAAGTAAGATATTGTAACAACCTAAAAGTTTTTACCTTTTTTTTTTTTCTATATATAGACTATAAAATTATATTACTCTGATACCCCTTATAAAATCTACTATAATGTCATGGTCCCAAAGTGGACACTGAGAATTCTTGTTCATAGAAACAAAACACCTATGCAGTGGAGAACATAAATTACATCACCATAATTACAATACCAGAGTTTCAATAGTTTCCAAACATACATACACATCTCTCCAAAATCATCCACCAGATCCCCTAGGAACTACTCAAAAATACATCCCCCAAAATCACTTACCCTACAGACAGAGCAATACAAGGGTCTCCTCAATCTCCGAGTCTAATCTGCTCGTCTAACTGGATCACCTGAAATGTTTATACGTACTAGGATGAGACAACTCTCGATAAGATACATCATAACTCACACTTATGTCACTTAAAGTACAAGTGTTTATTAACTTTCTACTTAATCATACTTTTAGCTACTATGTATATATACTTTCCATTTTTTGAAAATCTATATACATATATGTAACTGTGAAAACCTCCCTAGATGGATAACTGTATGTCATGATTTAACCCCTCATGATAGGGTTGTGCGGCCCGTGGGCTGGACTTAACACTGGCTAGCCTACCAGGATAAGTCAATTGAAAACCTTTGTCATCAGATTGGCTGCCTCAACCTGGACTACCAGGGAGTCTTCATCTCTCCCAAGGCACAATCGACTACTCATAAATTCCAAACTCTATATGAGATGTGTGATTGCACTCTGAACTATAATAGCTACGGTACCGTGCTCTGTAATCTGATCTGGTCCATTAGGGTCTGATATTATATAATGCTATTTAATATATCTTACTATTTTACCATGATTTTGTTTCAATTGTAATAACCATGATTCTATAAAACTATGTTAACTATAATTAACGTTGTAATAAACTGATTTGTGCAAGCTGTAATATCTATATATTATGGTTCTGTAATATCTGTATATCATGGTTCTATAATCTGAATATCATGGTATTGTGAAAACAATATATCATAGTTTTTTATAACCATATAATCTACAATTTTGTAAAATATTGTATAGTCATAACTCTATAAATAAAACTGTATAATATGTATATTATGATTTTTTCATTAAAGCCTGGTTTAATATTTAGGAACTGCCATGAGGTTCGTGGGGGAGATTCTCTACAAGATTGCTGGAGCAGATTGTTGGTTTGGAGTTCTTAGGCACCGTCCCAAAATCAGGGTAAGTGGGTTATTTTAAGGTTTTCATGATTATTAGGTATTGTTCGACTCAGGATTTGTGTTAGAAAAAAATATATTGAATTTTGAATTGATTAAACTGGGGTTGATGTGAAATACAGGGTTTGGTGCAAACACGCAAGAATGAGATAAGGATCGTAGTGGATACTTCCTCAGGAACTCAGGTAAAGATGATAATAGTTTTTTGTCTTGGAAATTATGAATATGAGGTTTGGAAAAGATGTGAATTGGATAATCATTCTGGAAATTCTGTTGATTGACTGGAAAAAATATATATGTATAATTTTAGTGTTTAGGAATCACAAACGCCGTAGGCATGAATTAGTAAATAATAAACGAGTCTCTGTTAGATAGGTAAGGAAAATATGTTATGCCAGTTAAATTAGAGATTTTTACAAGTAAAATATAGTATATGACTATGGGTTTCCAGAGTAATTTTGAATAATTCAGAGTAAGAAATTATACAGTTTTACAAATTATATTTAATGAGTTTTAATTATTGTGTAGCATGAGAATATTGGTATAGTACAGAATTCTACACAACTTTTACCGAACTACGAATATAAGTGTCCAGGCTGAATTTTAGAGAGAGAATGGGAGAGTGATTGTTTTTCTCTCACCAAAAACTAATTTTCACGTATATATAGATGGCTAGCCACGTGGCTTCGTCGACGAACCAAGAAGGGATTTCGTCGACGAAGGTAGCGAGATCGTCGATGAACCATTAAGGTCTAAAATTCCCCTCTCGGTATCTCTTCGTTGATGTGACTCAGGTACTCGTCCATGAACCATACAAGTAAGTTCATCGACGAACCTTGATTTTGCCCTTCTTTTGAATTTTTTTTCTTCCATTTAACTTCATTTTCCTTATTATTATTTAATTACAATTATTTTTCTGGGTCTCTACATTGTTAGCCTTCTACCTTTCCATAATTCATAAGGAGTTTTGTTTAGGCTAGATTTTATGGATACTCTATTTATCACATAGCATGTGGTATTTACCGCTTCAACCCAAAAATACTTAGGTAATTTATGCTCATTTAACATGGTCCTAGCCATCTCTTGAAGGGACCTATTCTTTCCTTCAACAACTCCATTTTGTTGTGGAGTTTTAGGTGCTGAAAAATTACGATTGATTCCATGTTCAATACAAAAATTTTCAACTTCTTTATTGTTGAATTCTCTTCCTTGATCACTCCTAATGTTTGAAATACCATATCCTTTTTTTCATTTTGAAGTCTCTTGCAAGAGTTTATTAGTACCTTGCATGCTTCATCTTTGGAGGCCAAGATAAGTACCTAGGTAAACCTGGAGTAGTCATCAACCATGACAAAAGCATATTGCTTTTCTCTTATACTTTGTATTCTAGTAAGACCAAATAAGTCTAAATGAATAAGTTCTAAGGGTCTACTAGTAGAAATATGTTTCTTCTTTTTAAAATTTGTCTTAATTTGCTTCCCAAGTTGGCAGGCATCACAAATTTTATCTTTTATGAATCTTGTGCTAGGTAAACCTTTGACTAACTTCTTTCTAGATAGGTTTGATAACAATTCCATGCTTGCATGTCCTAGTCTTCTACGCTAAAGCCAAATGGCTTCATTCATGGAAGCTAAGCATGTTACTTCTTGAGAAATTAAATTTTCGAAGTTTATACAATATACATTATTAACTCTATAAGCAGTGAATAAGACTTCATGTTTTCCCAAATTTTCAACTATGCATTTATCTTATTCAAAGATTTTGTCAAATGTACCCCTTATCACTTAGCTGACTTATACTTAAAAGATTATGTTTCAATCCATCTACTAACAAAACATAATCTATAGTTAAGGAAGGTTTTTTCCCTATTTTTCTGATTTCGATGATTTTACCTTTAGCATTGTCGCCGAAGGTGACATACCCTCCATCTTTTTGCATTAGGGTGGTGAATTTTGTTCTATCCCTGGTCATGTGTCTTGAACATCCGCTGTCCAAGTACCACTTGTCATTTGACGGAGTGGTCCTAAAGACTACCTACAAGAAGGATTTAATGTGTTATTTCTTTAGATACCCAAACCTTCTTAGGTCTTTTTATTTCAGATTTATTTTCTTTGACTTTCCATACTTTCTTGAATTTAACATTTTTTCTTTTAAGTACGCATTCCAAATTTACATGTCCCTTTTTCTTACGCAAGAAGCACGTAGTGCGTTCATAGATATTAGTGGAAGATGTGTTTGCGTAATACTTTAATTTCTTTACAAAGTATCCCATATATTGATTATTTTTCTTTTTGTTCTCAATTTTATTATATCCAATTCCTTCTTTGTCTAATGACATTCTTTGGATTCCAATCAACTTTTCAAAGTTCTCTTTTCCTTTTGTAAAATTGTAGATGATTTTATCCTTATCCTCAATTTTACTTTTAAGATCTTTTATTTCTAACTCTTTCTTGCTTTCACCATTTGCTTGAAGTTTTATCAACTCTTGAGACATTTTGTTGATTTTCTTCATGAGTTCATCAATGTATGATTTCTTTTCTTTTTCAACTGATTTTGAAGTTTCTAGTTGATTTTTGAGTGTTTCATTTTGTTCTTTCAAAGCTATATTTCTTTTAGTTACTTTTATGAACCTATTGTGCAAGGCAAATAATTTAGCTTGGATTTCTTTGTATGAAGGCATACTATCACATGAATCGCTACATGACTCGTCACTGGATTCTTCAAATGAACTATAGTAGGAGTTTACCTCAACATTGTGAGTCATGAAGCATAAGTTTGCCACTTCTTATTCACTTGATTCGTTCTCTGATTCACTTGAGCTTGTATCATTCCATGTAACTTTCATTGCCTTCTTTTTCTTCTTCTTGTCTTTCTTCAGCTGTGGAATATGTCCAACCTTTTTGCACTTGTAACAAGTAGGAGGTTCATTCTTAGTTTCCTTTTTACTTGTTTCTCCTTTTTCATATTTTGCATCTCTAAACTTTCTATAAAATTTCTTATTTTTCTTGAAGAATTTTCCGAGTCTTCTAGTGAGTAAAACTATTTCATCATCTTCTAATACATTATCATCTTCTTCTTCACTAGAGCTTTCTTTTGCCACCTTAAAGGCAATTGATTTCTTTTGTTTGTTATTTTCAAAATTCCTTTTATTCAAAGCCATCTCATAAGTGAGAAGTGATCCAATTAATTCGTCTAGGGAGGTATTTTTGAGAATCTTCCTTTTGTTATTGTTGTGGCTTTAGGTTCTCAAATTGGTGGAAGTCCTCTAAGGATTTTTCAGATCATCTCATAAGTGAACCTAGTGTACATACTAGTAATAGTTTCATCCGGGTTCATCCTAAAGGCTTCATATTCACCAGTGAGCATATCTATTTTATTGTCTCTTACATCAACAATTCCTTCATAGGTTACTTCTAATTTATCCCATATTTCTTTGGTTTTTTTGCATGTCATGACCCTATTGAATTCATTTATATCAAGTGTACAATATAATGCATTTATAGCACTTGATTTTACTTGCAACATCTTATGATCATTGTCGGTCATCTCCTTTTCTTCTTTAGGTTGGGATAAGATCACCATGTGTGACAACTTTTCATACTTTCTAATCCATAGTTTGTAGATAGATTCTCATTCTTTGTTTCCAAAAGGTGTAGTTAATCCCACAAAAGATAGGAGGTCTAGTTGAGGATTGACCCTTGGCAAAGAGAGATACGCTTAGGAGTCCATAGAGATCTTTATATAGATTCTAAATTAAGATTTGCTATAACCCCGCTTTGATACCAATTGAAAAGGAAAGTGTGCACCCAAGAGGAAGGGTGAATTGGGATTTAAAAAAAATTCTTTTTAACTTATTTTATTAATTCTTTCTCAATTCTTTTAATTTCAACAATCAAACATGTATAGTTGATTTGAATTTCAATCACAAGTTCAGTTTAGAATTAATTCAGTTATAAATATTTATGAATAAGAATACCAGATTGAATACTTTGTAGGTTTTTTCAAGACTTCTTCCAACACTTTAAATCAACACCCAATAAATCAATTCAATCAACCAAGATGAGCTTCACAACTTGAAACAATAAATTAATTCCAGCAATGCTTCCAAGATTCAGCCTTTGAATATGACAACTCACTCAACAAAATAAACTGAATTTTAATATGAAAAGAAATAAAGAATTCAACCAAGCTTCCAAAACTCAGAAATTAAATAAACCACTTTCAATATTAATGAGCTTTGATTTTTATCAATTAATGAATTAATGAGTCTTGGGTGTTAATCAATCAACGTACTCCCTTTTGGCTTTTGCAATTCCCAAAAGAAAATTAATTTTTAGCAATTTTAATATTCAATCCACACAGTTGATATATATGCAAAAAATTAAATATCCAATCCACGCAGTTTGAGTGTTCAGAAAATTAAAGAGAGTAGAGAAGAGAGTGACACCGAGAGTTTACAAGATTCGGCTATCCCCGTCTACATCCTCGCCTTAAGCAACACACCTAAGGATTCCACTATACCACTCTTCTATGGGTGGAGCAAGCCTTTTACAATACTCCTTCAATAGGATAGAGTCCTCCTCTCCAAGCGATACCCCATGCTCGGTACAACGATTCAACAATCCTGAACCGTCACCAAAACAACAAGAGAATTCGGTGTACGAAGACACTCTTGTTGGAATTGGTGTATTCCTAAGAGGGGGATGAATTGGGTATTTAAAAATTTATGCTTAGGTTAAACCAGATGACAACAGTATTATGCAACTATAACGACCTCAAAATTTATTCCATTATATATATAAACTACTCTGATACCCTTGCTATGAAATCTTAGGCCTCAAAGGGCACTGGGGTATTTCTATATACAATAATCATACCTACGCAGTGGAAACATAAATCATACAACCATATATACCATACAATACCAAAATTCAGTATTTCCAGACCATAATCTTATAATACATCTCTCTCAAGTATCATCTACCCAAAATACCATACTTTGTACAAACTTACCCTATAAATAGGGCAACAAAATAGTCACGCTACCTGGGAGCCTGATCTGCTCGCCTAACTGGCTCACCTGAAAAATATTAAAGTAATGGGATGAGTCGATGTTAGGTAAGTGGAAATATGCTATTACTAGTGTGTGGTGACTAAGTTGCGTATTATTTTAATAACATCTGAATTGTATAAGATGATAAATCTGTCAAACATATCTTACATTTACCGCAGTTTAAGATATAACTGTATCATCTGTATTTTCTACTTTTCATACTGCTAATATCATACTATACTCATCAAATACTGTAAAACTGTATACATATATATAACTATGCTTTTTCCTTGGAACTCTGTATGTCATGATTTGTCCCCTCATGAAAGGGTTGTGTGGCCTGTAGGTGGGACTTAACGCTGGTCAGCCCTCCAGGTAAGTCACTATACTCTACACTACCTTAGTCTGGCCAAACTGCATCCACTCCTAGGCGGCGGAACTAGACTACTGCCTCGTCAAACCGGCCCCCTCAGCCTAATGAACCGAGGAGCTGCATCCACTCTGAGCACGATTTGACAGTACCCACACACTATCTGAGATATATGGTTGCACTCTATCTTTATTAACAATGGTACCATGCTTTGTAATCTATATCTGTCTATAATCTTTTCACGGGGATCTGATATCATATATATAATACTATAATCTTTCTACTATTTCCATCATGTTTTCAAAATAACCATAACACTATAATTCTGTGTTGTAAATACTGTAATATCTTAGTCACATAACTGTAGCATCCTGATGCTATAACTGTATAATCTATCTGTATAATCTGTCTGTATAATCTGAGTGCTATGGCATTAGGAAAACATGGTATTCTATAAATACTATAAGACACTAAACTGAATAAAAATCTGTTTATATTTGTCTAGTAAATATCTATGAATATCTATCTATATACTGTTTAACATGATATGCTGAAAATTGTATAAATTCTATATCAAGTAAATATCTACTCAGGCCACACATTCATTAACAAAAATTCTCATTTTGTAAAAAAACTGAATAATAAACTGGCATACATAGACATACATAAAATCTTTGATAATACAATTAAAAACTCCTAGCATAGCATATTTCCCTTTTCCGATTTCTGCAAAAGGCCCCCTACTGTGCCTGATCTTGCTTCCATGGGGTTCCCCACTCAACACCCTGAAAACAACATATCCCAGAATAAAATATCCTTTTTTTTCCTACGCATATCATTTTATATAACTATGGCAAAGAAAAATTTTAAACAAAATGCCTTACCCTAAAATTGGGATGGAATTTGAACCACTCCCACAAACGATTTACTCCGGCAGACTTGCAAAGAACTTTTCCAGGAGCGTCGTGGTGGTTTCTGATCGTCGATCCGGCAAGAAATGGAGCTGGGATCAAAAAGAGAAGGAAAGGGAGACGTTTAGAGAGAGAGGGAGGGTTTTGCGCCAATTTTTGATGAAAAATCTGGGTTTTAGCTATTTATAACCCCGAGTTCGTCAACGAGACACGTCATCTCATCGACGAGTCTCTGAAGAAGTTCATCGACGAATCTTCACCCCTCATCGACGAATTTCAGACTGTTCTAAACCCCCTCTCGATATCTTCTCGTTGATGAGACTCTTATGTACCCTCATCGACGAATTCCATGTGTTCGCCAACGAGGCTCTGTTTATTTTTCTTGGGTTATTACATTCTCCCCTCCTTATAAAATTTCGTCCTCGAAATTTACTATTTGTGGTAAATACCGTCCATATAATCTACCATCCTATAGAGGCAATTGGTCTACTTATTTTATTACTTACCCTCACTTATGGCAGAGGAATACTGTGGTTACATTCTAAACTCTGGGAGATTACACATTCAAAATTAAAAGACTACCTACTAACTAAATTGATACACTTACCTACAAAAGAAACATTATCTAACTACTTACATTTTATTTGATTACCGTTAATTCTCTTGGAACAAATGCGGATATTTTTGTCTTATTTCATCTTCAAGTTCCCATGAAGCTTCTTCTATAGCATGGTTCTTCCATAAAACTTTCACTAGCTCAATTCTTTTAGTGCGCAATTCTTGTGTCTTCCGATCTAAGATCTGTATTGGTACTTCCTCATAGGCTACTGAATCTTTAAGCTCTATTTTTGTATAGCTGATTATGTGAGATGGGCCTGGGACATATTTCCTTAACATAGCAACATGAAACACGTCATGTATTCTAGACAGAGCTAGCGGCAAAGCTAGCCTATAAGCAACTGACCCTACTCTCTCTAGTATCTCAAAAGGGCTAATATACCCAAGGCTCAACTTGCCCTTCTTTCCAAACCTCATAACTCCTTTCAGGGGAGCTATTTTCAAGAATACATGGTCCCCTATATCAAATTCTAATTCCCGACATCGAGTGTCTGCGTAGCTTTTCTGTCGACTTTGCACTGTACTAATTCTTTCTTTTATTAGTCGAACTTTATCATAAGCCTATAGTACTATCTCTGGACCCAAAACTCACCTTTCGCCTACTTCATCCCAAAATAGAGGAGAACGACATCTCCTATCATATAATGCCTCGTAAGGTGCCACGCCGATGCTAGCCTGATAGGTGTTATTATAAGCAAACTCAACTAAAGGCATAAACTGGGTCTCACTACCCCCAAAATCAAGCACGCAAGCACAAAACATATCTTCTAATGTCTGGATCATCCTCTTGGTCTGTCCATCTATCTGAGGGTGAAAAGCAGTGCTAAATGCTAACTGTGTTCCCATAGCCTTTTGAAAGCTTTTCCAAAATCGTGAGGTAAACCGAGGATCTCGGTTTGAAACTATGGATATCGGTACACCATGGCCATGAACTATCTCCTGAGCATATATTTTTGCTAACCTGTCCATGGAATAATCGAATTTAATAGGGATGAAATGGGCGGTCTTCGTTAGATGATCAACAACCACCCAAATTGCATTCAACCCCTGTCGCACTGGTGGTAACCCCATAACAAAGTCCATAGAAACGTGATCTCATTTCCACTCTGGAATGAACAATGGCTGCAACTGTCCTACTGGTCTCTGGTGCTCAGCCTTAATCTCCTAGAATATCAAGCACTGCTGTACAAACTTGGCTACCTCCCTCTTCATTCCACTCCACCAGAAATACTCTCACAGATCCTTGTACATTTTAGTACTGCCAAGATGAACCATGTATAGAGATCTGTGAGCTTCCTCTAGAATTATTCTTTTAATTTCATCATTGTTGGCCTTACAAGACTTAATATCCTATTTTGATGCTAACAAACAAGTATAACTTAACATATTTGGTTAAAGGGTTGTGATTTTCAGGACTAAATGAAGAATGAGAGAATAAAGAGTTCGTGAGAGCTTGTACTTCAGAAAAGGATAATTATATCAAGCTTGAGGCATGGATTCAATAATAAAAAGCCAAAATTCAACATGTGATCTAAATTGAAAGCTTGGAGAAGTTTGGAAGATCAGAAGTTCAGTAAAGAAGATCAAGAGACCTTAAAGTCAAGAAAATGTAAAAACAGCTTAGGTCAAATTCTTTGTAAGTACTTCAACTTGATTCAAATATGAAGTGTTCATTTTGAAGCTCAAGGAAACTTAGAGACCTTAGCTTAAGTCTTGGAACATGCTTTTTAAAAGTTAAACAAGTTAATATTCCAAGATAAAATCAAATAAAAGAGAGAGAGATCAAAAAGGGCTTAAAGAAGAAGAAGAAAAAAAAAATACTTGGACAGACGATTGTCTGTTAATGGACAGACGACTAGCCAATTTAGTGAAGCTTAACTGAAGACAGAAGCCTAACAGACGATTATCAAGTTTCTGACAGACGATTTCCAGTGCCAGGTAAGAAGTCTGAGAGTGATTTTCCAGACGACTGTCCACCACTCTATGTATATTGAAAAATTTAAAGTGTCCACGGACAGACGACTGCACACTTGAGGATAGACGACCGCCACCTCTCTGTGTGTAAATATTATAACTATATTCTTGTGACAGACAACTGCCAGTCAAGGGATAGACGACTGCCACCTTTCTATCCATGAGTTTTTTAGTTTTATTATATGGATAAATGAATTCTAGAATTTGACAAACGTCTGGCTCGCGGCATGTTTCAATTTTTCAACAGATATAATCTTTGAAATTCAAATTTTTGGAAACTTACATAATTTTAATATTTGGAAACAACTCTAAGTATTCTTGGGGAACAAGCAAGGAAGTTTTCTAACTCTATAAATACCCTCAAGGATCATTGTTTTGTACACCAAGAAATTAATTCAGCTCTCATTCTCTCTCAAAACCTATTGAAATTCTGAAAGTGTGCTATTGCTCTCATCACTCACGAAATTTTCTAAAAGCTTTGCTGAAGTTACTCACTGGGTTGTGCATCAAGTTGTTGATTCTTTCATCCATTGAAAGATATCTACGGTGATAAGTTTCTAAGAGGTTTATTCTGAAATTCATGTTCTGAATTTACTGAAGTACATAAGTGTTTTAAATTTGTACTAATCAGCTTTTTGAGGAGCAAGTTCTTGTACGTCTTGTTTTCTATTTTTGTAATAGGATTAGTTGACGGTTCAAGTATTGAATCATTGGACCAAACAAGGGAATATTTTTTGGAGAAGGCGGGCTCTAGCCTTACTCAAGGAGTGCTTGTAACTGGTCTTGTTCCGCTTGGTAAAGGAAGGGTAATAGTAAATCCTTTGGTGGTTTTTCCTAGGGCGAGGACGTAGGCTGTGTTGATGCCGAACCTCGTAAAAATCTTTGTGTTCTTCTCTCTTAACTCTACTCATTATTTTTCTTTTTACAAAAGATATAATTTGTGTGAAGGCTTTAAATTTCAATTCTGCATGTTTGGTTATTAAATAGACTGGAAGGTAATTCGTTTTGGGCAAATCAGCATTGATTACGAAAACCAAAAGGGACTATGTTGGTTGATTATCCTTGACCTATTAATCTGAAAGATTATTTAGAAACTGAACATTAGGAAGAAGAATAATTGTGATACAGGGCTTTTAATGAGTTTAGCAAATTTTCACATATATACAGGGTTATTGTTATATAAATTGAGTAATTGATCTTGTTGTGTTAATTGTGATTGTATCTAAGTTTTGATTGTTATTATGACTTAAAAGAACTAAGACTAAAGGGAATGAATTTTTTAAAAACCCAATTCACCCCCCCCCCTCTTGGGAGGCTATTCCAATTTCAATTGGTATTCGAGCGTAGTTATAGTAATTCCGAACAAGAAACTATAAAAAGATCAAATGGCAAATATAGGAGTAGCACCTTTTGGTGAAGGCGAATCCTCAACCCGTCCACCAATTTTTTGTGGACATAATTGTACGTTTTGGAAAAAGAGAATGCAAATCTATCTCCAACACATAGATTGGAAAGCATGGGAAGTAGTTTTGGATGGAGACCTTATTCCCACTAATATAGTAGATGGAAAACAAATTCCAAAAGAAAAAAAGGATATGACCGATTTAGACTATGAAATGCTTCAAATCAATTCAAACGCTATAAATGTTTTATATTGTGCCTTAGATGCTAACAAATTTAATAGGGTCATGGCATGCAATACGGCTAAAGAAATATGAGACAAATTAGAAGTGACATATGGAGGAACTATTGATGTTAGAGATAATAGGATATACATGTTAACAAGCGAATATGAAGCATTCAAAATGAATTCTGATGAAACAATATCAAGTATGTACACTAGATTTACCCACATAATAAATTCCTTAAGTGCCTTAGGGAAAACTTATACTACCTACGAAATGATCAGAAAAACCCTAAGAGGTCTTCCCTCAATATGGGAACCAAAGGCTACAACTATCACAAAAGGTAGAAACCTTAAGACCACCTATTTAGATGAACTCATAGGTTGACTTCTTACCTATGAAATGACATTAAAAGAAAGGAATCTTGAACCAAAGTATAAAAGATCCATTGCACTAAAAGCATCTAGCCACAGCTCTAGTGAAGAGGAAAGTGAAACAAGTGACTTAAATCAAGATGAATTAGAATTCATCACTAAGAGACTATGTAAGTTCTATAGAAGAAATAAAAGATTTCCTAGGAAGTTCAATAAAAAGAAACCTAAAAAAGGAGAGACAAGTAGGAAAGAAAATAAAAGTAAGAATGAACCTCCAATATGTTATCACTGCAAGAAACTAGAGCATATCAAACCGGACTGTCCGTTGCTCAAGAAAGACAAGAAGAAAAAGAAGGAAGCTATGAAAGCTACGTTGGATGATTCAAGCTCTAGCGAGACAGAAAACAAATCAAGCAGACAAGAGATGGCAAATATATGCTTCATGGTGAATGAAGAAAAGGTAAACTCCTACTATACCTCTACAGAATCTTACAATGAGTCGTGTGATGAGTCATATGATAGCATGCCTTCCTACAAGGAATTGCAAGCTGAGTTGTTTTCTTTGCATAAGAGATTCATAAAAATTTCCAAGAGATATATAACTTTGAAAGATCAAAATAAAGAACTATTAAAGCAACTTGTATCATTCAAAATCATTGAAAAAGAAAAAGACACTTCTATTGAGAAGTTAGAAGAGGAAGTAAATTGACCGGTGCAAACTGCAAGTGCACAGTATCATAGTTTTATAATATAATGATGTGTAGAGTATCGTCCTCAGGGATTGATGTCTTAATTTTACCAAGTACCAAAATTTTACTAACCTTGATTTTATTTAGAAAAATTAATAATTTTACACTGCAAAATTTAAACAAAGCTACTTTAAATAAACTATTGAGAAGAATTTAAAACTGGATAGCGCGTGTCAAATTGATGATGGTGAAAACTTCTAGGAAACCGATTTCACCTAGTTTCTCACTATGCTTTACTCATTTAGCTAATTTAACTTCGTTTTCTCTATTTGTTAGCAAATCACTAATTTTTCCAAAAGCCTCTTTCGATAGTCAATCAGAACCTATTCTTGTTTATTATTTAACATAAGAGTATGCAAATTAATAATGCAAGAACGCAGTAAGACCCTCGATTTTTAATGCTACGTAGGTTCATACAAGTCTTTTGATTTCTATATTTACCTACGCTAAATTATCCAAGATCTATCCTATAATCCCCCCTTTCGATAGCAAATCACAAGACTAAAATCATTTAATTAATGGCCAATTAATTAAAAGCATTAGGCACAGAATAACTCAAACAAACATTAATGAAAACTACTTCAGATTAGCATCAAAGAGCAAGCATAGTTCGAAACTGGCTACATCGTTCTCCTAGAATTCAAAAATTTAGTTCATTCCGAAAATAAAATCCAACATAACAGATTTCACCATATTTTCTTCAATTTGGAGCGTACGGGAAAGATCAACACTCGCCGCACCGCCGTCGCGCGTCACGAACACCCCGAACACCGCCGTTGTTCGCCGCCTTCCGATTATGAAAAGATAGTATTTTTGCATGCTTCCAACTCTCCTTTTGCTGGCTGTGTGTGTATCTCCGCAGCACCACCCAAAAGAAAACCACAAGAAAGCTCCCCAAAAAAATAATTTTTCCCAGAAACTTTCTGTGGTTTGGCCTCTCTTCCGTTTTCACCAAGAAAAATCTTTTCTTTTCTTTTCTATGGTCCGGCCTCTCCCTTCTCTCAAGCCCCAGTGCACGCTGCTCTCTCCTTTCTCTCCTCTTGCACACGGCCCCCTCCACAAGAAACCCTCCTTTGACTTTTCCTTTTTCAATCCTTTCCTTTTGCTTTTCTTTCCTTTCTTTTTTTCTTCTTTCCATTCTTTTGTCTTTCCATTCTATGTACCCAGCGCAAACTGCCCTTATGAGATGACCCGGCTGCATGGCTGGGTCACATCTCATTTTTTGATTTTTTTATTTTCTTTTTTTTTTCAAAGGTACATGAACTGCCCTCCTATTTCAAGCCCACTTTCGACCCTCTTACAGCTTGTAACTCTCAAAACTTAAAACACAAAAGATGTAGAGCTCTTTTTCATATTTTCCCAGAATTTTGAATCATCTCGATTGGAGCTCGTATGAGAAAGTTACGCCAAGATTACGAAGAATTGTCGAAAAAAATCCATAAAACGGCGTATGCTAACTTCACGTCTGATTTTGGCCTTGATGCTGCCAGTATTTTGCAAAAAACAAAACACAAAAATTGTAGATTGTTTTCTTATCTTTCTACGGCATCTTGAATCATCTGAATCAGAGATTGGATGAGAGATTTATGCATAGATTACAAAGTACCGTTGGTTTTTTTTAGCTTCCAACAGTTGCTCTGCAATAAAAAACACCAAAATTTCATACATTACTCAATAAAACTCAAATATTATAAATAGAACATAATTTTAAAATATTGAGAGTAATTAGGCATTTAAATACAAAATAGGATTCCCAATGCATGAATTAAAGCATCTAATTACGCAATTTAAGCGCGTAATCACAAATAAAGTAACTCAAGAATTAGGCAAAACTCATAAAGATAGTTTGAATAAAAAGGATTTAGAAGTAAATGAACTTAAGAAATTAGTAGAGGATAAGGAGAAAATTATATATAACTTTACCAAAGGTAAAGATAATTTTGAAAAGATGATTGGACAGCAAAGGCTACATGGGAATAAAGAAGGGATAGGTTATAATGGTAAAAGACAAATAAAAAGAATGAGAAAATATACATGGAATACTTCGTCAAGGAAGCTAAGCAGTATGCTAGCACTTCCTCAGACAGCAAACATGAACACACCACTTGCTATATGTGCAAGACTAAAGGTCACGTAATGTTCGACTGCCCACTAAAAAGAAAGTATGTTAAAGTGCAAGGAAAATAGAAAGTCAATAATGGAACTAACAACAAAAAAAAAAGAAAATTAAAAGAATTTGGGTTCCAAAGACTAACACAAAAAATTCTCCATTGTATGTATGCTTTAGGACAACATCGTCAACAGATAAGTGGTACTTGGACAGCAGGTGTTCAAGGCACATGACCGGCAATAAGACCAAGTTTACCTCTTTAGGACAAAAGGATGGAGGATATGTCACCTTCGGTGAAAATGTCAAAGGTAAAATTATCAGCATTGGAAAAATAGGCAAAGAACCTTCTCTCACTATTAACAATGTGCTCTTAGTAAAAGGATTGAAACACAACCTTTTAAGCATTAGCCAATTAAGTGACAAAGGGTTTGAAATAGCCTTTAAAAAGGAAAAATGCATTATCCAAAATCCTAAAAACAATGAAACCTTGTTTATAGCTCATAGGATAAATAATGTTTATTGTATAAATTTTGAGAACTTAGTAAATCAGAACATAACTTGTTTGGCAGCAATGAATGAAATAAGTTGGCTATGGCATAGGAAACTAGGACATGCTAGCATGGACCTATTATCGAAATTATCAAAGAAAAATCTTGTCAAAGGACTACCTAATACCAAATTCATAAAAGACAAAATATGTTATGCATGCCAAAAGGGAAAGCAAGTTAAAACAAGTTTTTTTTTTTAAAAAAAATACATATCTACAAAAAGACCTCAAGAATTGTTGCACCTAGATTTATTTGATCCAACTAGAACCTTAAGCCTACTTGGTAAACAATATGCTTTTGTAATAGTGGATGATTATTCAAGATTCACTTGGGTATTATTCTTAGCAAACAAATATGAAGCCTGTGACATGCTAATTACATTATGTAAGAAATTACAAAATAAAAAAGGCTTTAATATAACAAATTTTAGAAGTGATCAAGGTAGGGAATTTAAAAACAAAAATGTTGAAAAATTATGTAATGGATATGGAATAAACCATAATTTTTCAGCACCTAGGACTCCACAACAAAATGGAGTTGTTGAAAGAAAAAATAGAACCTTACGAGAAATGGCAAGAACCATGCTAAACGAAAATGGTTTAACTAAATATTTTTGGGCAGAAGCAGTAAATATAGCTTGTTACATTATAAATAGAGTATCCATATGATCCTGTATAGACAAAACACCATATGAATTATGGAAAGGAAGAAAACCCAATATTTCTTACTTTCATGTATTCAGTTGCAAATGCTTTATCCTTAATACTAAAGATGATCTAGGAAAATTCGATGCAAAATCTGATGAAGGAACTTTCTTAGGTTACTCAACAAATAGTAAATCTTATAGGGTTTACAATAAAAGAACTCTAACAATTATTGAATCAATACACATAACGTTTGATGAATCAAATGATCATGTTAACAAAATTAAAATTGATGAAAAATAAAATATTTCACAAAAAGAAGAAGATATTGAAATAAAAGAAGAAAATAATAATAAAGCCTCAAAGTAAAACACAATTGAAAATCTAGAACTACCTAAAGAATGGAGATATGCTAAAATTCACCCAAAAGACCAAATTCTTGGAGAACCATCAAAAGGAATAACCACTAGAGTCTCATTAAAAAACATTTGTAATCATTATGCTTTTTTTTTTTCTCAAGATGAACCCAAGAATATAGAAGAAGCATTAAAAGATGACTCTTGAATCATAGCTATGCAGGAGGAACTAAATCAATTTGAAAGAAGTCAAGTATAGGAACCTATGTCTAAACTCAAAGATAAGTCAATCATAGGAACTAAATGGGTGTTTAGAAATAAAAAGGATGAAACTACAGTAGTTGTAAGAAATACAGTTAGGCTTGTAGCACAAGGTTACAATCAAGAAGAAGGCATTGATTATGAAGAAACCTTTGCTCCTATAGCAAGAACGGAAGCAATAAGGATGCTTCTTGCCTATGCAGCCTATAAAGACTTCAAATTATACCAAATGGATGTAAAAAGTGCATTTCTAAATGGCTATATTAATGAAGAAGCTTACGTTAAACAACCTCCAGGTTTTGAAGACTCTAAAAATCCAAATCATGTATTTAAGCTAACTAAAGCCCTATATGGATTGAAACAAGCTCCTAGAGCTTGGTACGATAGACTAAGCAAATTCCTCCTCCAAAATAATTTTTCAAGAGGAGAGATAGATAGCACTTTATTTATAAAAACCAAAGATAATAATATGCTTATAGTTCAAATTTATGTTGATGATATTATATTTGGAGCAACTCATGAAGACTTGTGTAATGAATTTGTTATAACTATGCAGAGAGAGTTTGAAATGAGCATGATGGGAGAATTAAATTACTTTCTAGGATTGCAAATCAAACAAGCTAAAAATGGAACTTTCATAAATCAAACTAAGTATATTAAAGACATGTTAAAGAAGTTTGATATGGAAGAAAGTAAACCTATAGGAACTCCCATGAGCACCTCAACTAGTCTAGACAAGGATGAAAAAGGGAAACAAGTTGATACCAAGCATTACCGAGGCATGATAGGAAGCTTACTTTACTTAACAGCAAGTAGACCAAATGCAATGTTCAGTGTGTGTATGTGTGCTAGGTTCCAATCGGCTCCTAAGGAATCACATCAAACAGCAGTGAAACAGATCCTTAGATATTTGCTAGGCACACTAGATTTAGGGTTATGGTATCCAAAAGGAACTGATTTCGAAAGGATGAGTTATTCATATGAAGATTATGCGGGATGCAAAATAGATAGAAAAAGCACAAGTGGGACTTGCCACTTCTTAGGACACTCACTAGTTTCTTGGTTTTCAAAGAAACAAAATTCAGTAGCATTATCTACAGCTGAAGCAAAACACATAGCAGCTGGGAGCTGTTGTGCTCAAACTTTAAGGGACTTCAAAATTCAATACCAAACAATTCCCATAAAATGTGATAATACAAGCAAAATAAATATTTCAAAGAATCTAGTATCACATTCAAGAAATAAACATATTGATATACGTCATCATTTCTTAAGAGATAATGTAGAAAAGAAAGAAATAGTACTTGAATTTGTTAATACTCATGAACAATTAGCTGATATATTTACCAAACAATTAGCTGAGGATCAATTTGTATTTATTCGACGAGAATTAGGCATGTTACATATAAGAGAAGTTAACTAAAAGAGAAGGAGTTCAGTTGGTCAGGGTAGACGACTGCCAGAGAGCTAGTAGGTGACTGACAGGCTACTTTTTGTGTAAAAGATAGTAGACAGACGACTGCCAGAGAGCTGCCAAGCGACTGGTAGGCTACTGTTTATGTAAAAGATAGTTGACATACGATTGTAAACAAAGTGACAGACGACTGTCTCGTGGCGGGTGGTTCTCATTTCACTTAAAAACATGATTTTTAAACCCCCCTAGATGACTATCCATTCATATTCCCTTCTCTAAATCATCTTCTCTTCCTTTTATTCAAAATTTTTTTTCTCCCAAGCTGTTCCCAACAATCATCCATCACAATCCTAATCCATACACATCTAGGGTTTCTGAACTTCAACTGGTTCAAAATGGTTTGGGAAGAAAAGAAAAAGCCTCTTCATCTTCTTCAAAGCCTACAAACAACGATGATAGAGAAAAATGGCTGGTTTCATCGCACGCGAAAGCAATCTATCAAAATCACATTTCAGCAATCGAACTAATGTTCTGCAAGGTACTCGATGTTACTTTCTTTGAAAAATATTTTCCTAAAATTATCAAAATGTTCAAAACTATAGGATGGGACAAGTTTATTCTTCACCAAGTGAAGGGGTATTACCCGGATCAGGCTAATATTTTTTATTCAAACTTGGTGAAGAAAGAAGTTGGCATTGCTACTGAAATTTATGGTCAAAAGATTACTCTTACCCCACACTCTCTAAGGAAAATTCTTCACATCAAGCATGGAGATTTTGAGTGCACTCCAATTGAAAAACATTGGACTTTGGAACAAGGCTTCTCACTACAAGAATTTTTGCCCCTGGTAATGAATGATGCACCTATTTATTTTGGACATCCTCCACCATATAAACAACTCAATCTTCAAGCACACAAATCTTGCATAAGATCATTGCATACAATATAATTCCAAGGTCTGGATCCTTTGATCATGTATCATTCTTTGACTGTTTTATTATGTGGTGCTTACTAAAAGGGAAGAAATTAGACTTATCCAACATTATACTGAAATGGATGGTGATAAAGCTTGAATCTCCTAGAATTGGGCTTCCGTATGGTGGCATTCTTTCCTTGATCTTTGCCTATTTTCAAGTTCTCTCTCCAGCCTAAAAAATAGTGAAGCGTACCCAATACCATGTTTTCTCATCTACTACACTTAAACGAATGGGCTACAAAAGGTATCCTGAGGGTTGGATGTTTCGGGGCAATAGAGCAGTAAGACCTACACAAGAAGAAGGGAATCGAGCTCTTGGAAAAGCTGATATACCATCTTGGTTTGTTCCGCTCTATCAGAATTATACTAGTTTTAGTTCTGAAATGCAAGAAAACTTTGCTTCTCTTCAGGATAAAATCTCAACCATTGATGACAAGTATACCTTGTTAGATAATCACATTACTAAGATAGAGCATCATGTCATTAAACGTGACACTGATTCAGATAATGAGGGTAATGAAAATACTGATGAGGAAGCAACTGAGAATGAAGAAGAAGTTGAAGAAGGAGGGGAAGATGTAGGAGATGATGAGAACAGGAAGAAGAAGGCTCACAACAATCCAAAGGAAAAGGAATTGCTGAAGATAGTGACACTAACTCTGATACATAGACTGTTGATGATCTTTTTGTCACTTTGTATGCTACATGTGCTCCATATCTAGATGTATTTTGCTTTTTTGTTAATGTAAAAAGGGGAGTATGCGTGAGCAAAGTCTATGCATCTTTGTATGTATTTGTTTCTAGTTCTGAAGCTCTCATCAATGTAATGGTTTGTTAACAATTGATGAACTTATTGAGTATGCTAAATCAATTGATATCATGCATTATATTTTACATTTGGTATCACATATTTTGTTAAGTTGGTATCTTGGATAATGACAAAGGAAGAAAAAGCTGTTAGAAAAGATATGCCTATTACAACACACTAACCATGCTATACTGCAAAATAAATTGAGGTGTACACATGTTTGATGATATCCTCAAACTAATATTTGAACTTGATCATCATATTTTTTTCTCTTTTTGATCGAAGTCAAAAGGGGGAGAAGTGTTTAGCAAAAATTGAGTTACAATTGAGTTACAAAATTTGAGTTTGAATTGAACAATAATATATAGGATGAGAAGTATTTGAACTTGAATGTTATTAAAATGATGCTTATTGAAAGGGGGAGTCTTATTTAAGGCTTACTCCAATTTTATTATTGCTTCTTGTTTGTCATCATAAAAAAGGGGGATATTACTGGACTTACAAGGCTTAATATCCTATTTTGATGCTAACAAAAAAGTATAACTTAACATATTTGGTCAAGTGTTGTGATTTTCAGGACTAAATGAAGAATGAGAGAATAAAAAGTTCATGAGAGCTTGTACTTCAGAAAAGGATAATTGTATCAAGCTTAAGGCATGGATTCAATAATAAAAATCCAAAATTAAACATGTGATCTAAATTGAAAGCTTAGAGAAGTCTGGAAGATCATAAGTTTAGCAAAGAAGATCAAGAGACCTTAAAGCCAAGAAAATGTAAAAACAGCTTAGATCAAAGTCTTTGTAAGTACTTCAAGTTGATTCAAATATTAATGTTCATTTTGAAGCTCAAGGAGACTTAGAGACCATAGCTTAAGTCTTGGAACATGCTTTTTAAAAGTTAAACAAGTTAATATTCCAAGATAAACTCAAATAAAAAAGAGAGAGAGAGAGAGAGAGAGAGAGAGAGAGAGAGAGAGAGAGAGAGAGAGAGATCAAAAAGGGCTTAAAGAAGAAAAACTACTTGGACAGACGACTGTCTATTAATGGATAGACGACTGGCCAATTTAGTGAAGCTTAACTCAAGACAGAAGCTTGACAGATGGCTGTCAAGGTTCTGACAGACGACTGCCCACTTGAGGACAGACGACTGTCACCTCTCTGTGTAAATATTAAACTATATTCTTATGACAGACAACTGCTAATCAAGGGACAGATGACTACCACCTTTCTATCCATGAGTTTTTCAATTATATTATATGGACAGATGACTGCCAGAATTTGACAGACGTCTGGCTCACGGCATGTTTCAATTTTCCAACGGATATAATCTTTGAAATTCAAATTTTTGGAAACTTACATAATTTTAATATTTGGAAACAACTCTAAGTATTCTTGGGGAACAAGCAAGGAAGTTTTCTAACTCTATAAATACCCTCAAGGATCATTGTTTTGTACACCAATAAATTAATTCAGCTCTCATTCTCTCTCAAAACCTATTGAAATTCTGAAAGTGTGCTATTGCTCTCATCACTCACGAAATTTTCTGAAAGCTTTGCTGAAGTTACTCACTAAGTTGTGCATCAAGTTGTTGATTCTTTCATCCATTGAAAGATATCTACGGTGATAATTTTCTAAGAACTTCATTCTGAAATTCATGTTATGAATTTACTGAAGTACATAAGTGTTTTAAATTTGTACTAATCAGCTCTTTGAGGAGCAAGTTCTTGTACATCTTGTTTTCTATCTTTGTAACAGGATTAGTTGACGGTTCGAGTATTGAATCGTTGGACCAGACAAGGGGATATTGTTTGGAGAAGGTGGGCTCTAGCCTTACTTAAGGAGTGCTTGTAACTGGTCTCGTTTCGCCTGGTAAAGGAATGGTAATAGTAAATTGTTTGGTGGTTTTGCCAAGGGTGAGGACGTAGGCTGTGTTGAAGCCGAACCTCATAAAAATCTTTGTGTTCTTCTGTCTTTACTTTACTCATTATTTTTATTTTTACAAAAGATATAATTTGTGTGGATGCTTTAAATTTCAATTCTGAATGTTTGGTTATTAAATAGACCGGAAGGTAATTCGTTTTGGGTAAATCAGCATTGATTGCGGAAACCGAAAGGGACTATGTTGGTTGATTATCCTTGACCTATTAATCTAAAAGTTTATTTAGAAACTGAACATTAGGAAGAATAATAATTGTGATACAAGGCTTATAACGAGTTTAGCAAATTTTCACATATATACAGGGTTATTGTTATATAAATTGAGTAATTGATCTTGCTGTGTTAATTGTGATTGTATCTAAGTTTTGATTGTTATTATAACTTAAAAGAACTAAGACTAAAGGGAATAATTTTTTTAAAAACCCAATTCACCCCCCTATTGGGAGGCTATTCCAAATTTAGTCATCTACAGGCACACACAGTCTGGTGCGAAACCTTAAAGCTCCATTATCAGAGATACTGAATTCCTCTCCCTGACCATCCCGCACTTTTGCCATCACCTCTACCAATTCTGCATCATCACCCTGAGCTGTCTTAATCTTCTTATATAGTGTAGGCTATACCACCAAGGCGGCAACAAATGCTTAAGGACTATCCTCTGCTAACTCTATGTTGATTCTCTCCAAGTCCATCAAAATTGAGTGCTAAATCTTCATGGTTGCCAGTGCTGGACCCACTGATTTCCTGCTCAGAGCATCAACTACCACATTCGCTTTCCTTGAGTGGTTACTAATAGGGCAGTCATAGTCCTTAATGAGTTCTAGCCACCTTCTTTGCCTTATATTCAATTCTTTCTGGGTAAAGAAATATTTTAGACTTTTATGATTCGTGAAGATTTCGCACTTCCCACCATATAGATAATGCCTACAAATCTTGAGAGCATACACCACTA
Organism: Malania oleifera; assembly: GCF_029873635.1. Classification (NCBI taxonomy): domain Eukaryota; kingdom Viridiplantae; phylum Streptophyta; class Magnoliopsida; order Santalales; family Ximeniaceae; genus Malania; species Malania oleifera. Next base: position 40,555,333 of record NC_080422.1, on the reverse strand, counting down.
CAACTAATTCCAAATCATGCACAGGATAATTTTTCTCGTATTCTTTAAGCTGCCTAGAAGCATACGCAATAACCCTACCGTTCTGCATCAATATACATCTAAGACCCTTCAATGACGCATCGCTATATATTACAAACCCATCCTCTCCTTATGGAATAGCTAGTACCGGAGCTGAAACCAACTGTCGCTTTAACTCCTGCAAACTCTATTCATAATCATCAGTCCCATCAAACTTCACATTTTTTTCTCGTAAGTCGTGTTAATGGGACAATCTGGAGAATCCATCCACAAAGGGTCAGTAATAGCCTGCCAATCCCAGAAAACTCCTGACCTCCTAGACATTTCCAAGCCTTTCCTAACTCACCACTGCCTCTATCTTACTTGGATCAACTAATACACCCACTTAAGAGATCACATAGCCAAGAAAGGTAACTTACCTTAAATAAAACTCACATTTTTTAAATTTTGCATACAATTTTCTTTCTCTCAATATCTACAACACCAACCTCAAATGATGCTCGTGCTCCTCAAAACTCGTCAAGTAGACTAGTATATCATTAATAAACACAACCACAAATTGGTCCAAATACTGATGGAACACTCGGTTCATTAAATCCATGAATATTTCTGGTGCATTAGTCAACCCAAATGGCATCACTAAGAACTCGTAATGCCCATATCTGGTTCGGAACACAGTCTTCAAAATATCTTCTGCTTTAACTTTCACCTGATGATAATTTAACCGCAGATCAATTTTAGAGTAAACCTGGCTCCCCTGAAGCTGAGCGAACAATCATCGATTATAGGGAGAGGATATTTATTCTTGAGGGTCAGTTTGTTTATCTCCCTATAATTGATACATAATCTCATGGTCCCGTCTTTCTTTTTCATGAACAGAACTGGTGCTCCCCAGGGCGACACACTGGGCCTGATAAATCCCTTGTCCAGCAATTCCTATAATTGATCTTTCAATTCTTTCAACTCGACTGGAACCATATGATATGGTGCTTTAGATACCGGTGCTGACCCCGACAATAGATCTATAGTAAACTCAATTTCTTGGTCTAGGGGAAAGCTAGGCAATTCCTTTGGAAAAACATTTGGAAATTCTCTCAATACTAATATGTCAGCTTGTTTTAATTCTTCTTTTGGTAATTCTTTTATGTATGCAACATACCTCTAGCAACCACCTTATAAAAATTTCCTCACCTGGATAGCTGACACCAGCTGTGGCGAGGCACGCACTCGTGAACCCATGAATTTATATTCTTGCTCACCCGAGGGTCTAAAAATCACTTCTTTCTGATAGCAATCAATCCGTGCCCAGTCTCACATCAAACCCCTGCATATCTAGGACCACAAGATTGGCTGGTAGTACTCTCTTTTGAATACGTACTGGAAAATTCTGAAGCATCTTCATGTATTTTACTACAGATCCCATCGGCGTACCTACAGACAGCTCTATATCTAATAGTTGTGTCTCTATCCCAGTTATTCTTACATATCCTGTTGATATAAAGGAATGAGTGGCACTTGTATCAAATAAAACAATAACTTTATATGGTAAAGCAATAAGTGTACCTGTGACTACGTCTCCAGCCATCTCCGCGTCACCCGGCGTCAACGCATAGACCCTCTCCAGTGCAGTGTTCCTCTTCTGACCTCCGCGAGGCACCCGGTATCCACCACAAAATGGTCTGGTAATTGGTGCATAATTTGACGGCATCTGACATGATCAAGCCATATGGCTGGGTTTCTTGCAGCAGTAGCAGACATTCTCCCCCAGTGGACACTCACCTGAGTGTCTCCGTCCACATCAAGGGCAAATGGCAAGAGGTGGTGCACCCTAAAATCCACCGTGCTCTACCATCTGCCTCTGACCCCCGCCAAATCTACCTCCTCTCCAAAGGCCTCAATTAGGACCCACCTGAAAACTCGAGGGTGCAGTCCTCTTCTTTTGACTCTATATCTCAGTTTCCCTCGACAAACTCTCCTCTGCTATAATAGTCTTGTTAACCAACTCTAAGAAATCCTAGATCTTCAGTACTGCCACCTGCCTGTAAATATCTCGCCTCAGATTTCTCTCAAACATTCTAGCCTTCTTAACTTCATCTGGGATGATACAAGGGTAGAAATGCAAAAGCTCGATGAATTTCACCACATACTGCTGGACGGTCAATGATCCCTAGGATAAGCTTAGAAACTCCTATACTCAAGCCTCTTTGACGGAGGCAGGATAGTACCTATCAAAGAACACATCCCTGAATCGAACCCAGGTCATCGACACTGGAATAGCCCTCGGCTCCTCCAATAATCTAGTGGCTGACCACCACCTCTCGGCCTCCCTTGCTAGCCTAGCATACAGAACCCTCTGCTCATTCGTTTTTGTGAAGTATGGTTTGAATCTTTTCTACCTCCTGCATCCAATTCTCCGCAACAGTAAGGTCAGTCACTTTTGAAAATGTCGGTAGGTTCATCTTCATAAATTTCTCTATAGTACATCCTTGAGCTGGAGATGGACCCCCCTTACTCTTTAGAGCTCCGAGCTATCTCAACCATAACTTTCTAAGCCACACTCCATAGCACAACATCTAAATCCCCGCCTCCAGCACCAGAAGGTCCAGCTCCATCATCTCCACTAGCGTGAGCATTACTACCCCCTGGATCCATCCTGCAATTACATCAAACACTGTTTCAGAATCCTATTTCCCATACAAATCTAATTTATCTCATTCAACTAAAACCTCAAATTCTCTATTAATTATCACCCCTATTCCTGGCCCAAAATCCAATCCTGCAACCTAAACACAGGACTCGTCAATAGTTTACTATGACTTTCTTGAAATCGTCATGTCAGGAGAAAAACAGAAACTACCACGAAAATCCTGTATTTAGACCACAAAACAAACCTCAAATCCTTTTCCTATATTCTAGTATTGTTTTACGCTGCACTCTAAATTCTACAGAACCTAACAATCTAGGCTCTGATACCAAAATGTAACGACCTCAAAATTTATTCCATTATATATATATATATATATATATATATATATGAACTACTTTAATACCCCTGTTATGAAATCTTAAGCCTCAAAATGGCACTAGGGCATTCCTATATACAATAATCATACCTACGCAGTGGAAACATAAATCATACAACCATATATACCATACAATACCAAAATTCAGTATTTCTAAACCATAGTCTTATAATACATCTCTCTTCGATATCATCTACCCAAAATACTACACTCTGTACAAACTTACCCTATAAACAGGGCAAAAAAATAGTCACGCTACCTACGAGCCTGATCTGCTCGCCTAGTTAGCTCACCTGAAAAATATTAAAGTAATAGGATGAGTCGACACTCAGTAAGTCAAAATATGCTATTACTAGTGTATGACGACTAAGTTGCATATTATTTTAATAACATCTGAACTGTATAAGATGATAAATCTGTCAAACATATCTTACATTTACCGCAGTTTAAAATATAACTGTATCATTTGTTTTTTTCTACTTTTCATACTACTAATATCATACTATACTCATCAAATATTGTAAAACTGTATACATATATATAATTGTGCTTTTTCCCTGGAACTCTATATGTCATGAATTGACCCCTCATGACAGGGTTGTGTGACCCGTAGGCGGGACTTAACGTTGGTCGGCCCTCTAGGTAAGTCACTATACTCTACACTACCTCAGCTCGACCAAATTGTATCCACTCCTAGGCGCGGAACAAGACTACTGCCTCGTCAAACCAACCCCTTCAACCCAATGAACCGGGGAGTTTCATCCACTCCAAGCATGGTTTGACGGTACCCACACACTATCTAAGATATGTGGTTGCACTTTATCTATATTAGCAACGGTACCGTGCTCTATAATTTGTATCTGTCTATAATCTTTTCACGAGGATCTGATATCATATATATAATACTATAATCTTTCTACTGTTTCCATCATGTTTCCAAAATAACCATAACACTATAATTTTATGCTGTAAATACTATAATATCTGAGTTATATAACTGTAGCATCTTGATGCTACAACTGTATAAACTGTCTGTATAATCTCTCTGTACAATCTAAGTGTTATGGCATTAGGAAAACATGGTATTCTATAAATACTATAATATACTGAACTGAATAAAAATCTATTTATAGTTTTCTGGTAAATATTTGTGAATATCTATCTATATACTTTATAACATGATATGTTGAAAACTATATAAATTCTGTATCAAGTAAATATCTACTCAGGCCACATATTCATTTACAAAAATTCTCATTCTGTAAAAAAACTAAATAATAAACTGGCATACATAGATATACATAAAATCTTTGATAATACAATTAAAAACTCCTAGCATAGCATATTTTCCTTACCTAATTTCTGCAAAAAGCCCTTTATTGTGCTTGATCTTGCTCCTGCAGGGCTCCCCACTCAACACTCTGAAAACAACATCTCCTAGAATAAAATATCCTTATTTTCTTACGTAAAACATTTTATATAACTATTGGAAAGGCAAATTCTGAATAAAATGCCTTACCCTGAAATTGGGATGGAATTCGAACCACTCCTACCAACGATCCACTCCGGCAGACTTGCAGAGAACTTTCCCTGGAGCATCATGGTGGTCTCCAGTTGTCAATCCGGTAAGAAATGGAGCCGAGATCGAAGTGAGAAGGAGAGAGAGACGTTTAGAGAGAGAGGGAGGGAGGGTTTTTGATGAAAAATATGGGTTTTAGCTATTTATAGCCCCGGGTTTGTCGATGAGACACATCATCTCATTGATGAGTCTCTGAAGAAGTTCGTCGATGAAACTTCACCCCTTGTCGATGAATTTCAGACTGTTCCGAACCCCCTCTTGGTATCTTCTCATCGATGAGACGTGTCCTCGTCGACGAGACTCTCATCTACCCTCATTGACGAATCCCCTACGTTCGTCGACGAGGCTCTGTTTATTTTTCTTGGGTTATTACTGCAACCTAGGGTCTATCTCTGCAATCCAAATCACACTGGTAATTACCTGAGCAAATATTTAAACAATTAAAGCAATCTCAATATTTCCCAAGCATTCACAAAAATTGAAATATAAAAAAATAAATGCAGAAAATTAAATAGTGTAGGGAAAGAAAATGACACGAAATAAGTTATCGGGGTTCTGCCAATGCTGCCTACGTCCCTACCTCAAGCTCACAAGTAAAAGGATTCCACTAGTTGCTCACTTGCGGGTGGTGCGACACTGTTTACAACACCTTACCAGGATGGTGCACCTAGTTCTCCTAACTAGGTCCGAGCAAGTCCAGGACTATTCATGAGGCTAGTCTCCCTCTTCCAACAACCAGTCGGGAATACAAAAATATTCAAATAATTTTTGTGTACAAAGAAATGTGCTTCGAAACTAAGTAGATGATGTACAACAGTATGCTCAATACACTCACGTATGATAAGGATTTATGCTCAAAGTGAGAATTTGATTTTCACTAAAATAATCTCTGATTAAAAATGTATATGATGAGTGCTCAAAGATTTTATGCCTAGATAAGATATTTCTCCAAAAGTATTTTTCTAAATAAGCTGCTGGAGAATCTAGGGTTTATGGCTCAAATTGTTTTTTGAAGATAAACACAAGGGAGCCCTTGAATCATGCAATGGAAGTGCAAGATTCATAAGCAAAGAAAATATTTCTCCACAAAAATGTTTATCAAAGAATAATGTGGGAGAAACTTGAATAATACTCTCAAAATGTGATATGGAAAATGAATTATATATGAGAGTGAAAGATATTTGATTTGTAAAACTAATGCTCAAATAATGTTTAAAACAATGCTCTCTTGTAAGATATATCAAAGGAATAATAAAAGAGAGTGAAAATTAAGGATAAAATTTGCGAGAGTTTTCGGGCTGATCAACTTGAGTAATGAGGGGGTATATATAGAGTTGGGCATAAAATATAACCATTGGGGATATAAGGGGTATTTTTGAAAATGTTTAATTATGTTTAATGAAAAATAACACTTTTTAACCATGGAAAAAATTTTGCCAACCCGAGAGGTTTGATAAACCATATTCAAGGTTCAGTCAACCACTTTTGCTAGTTCGATCGACCAAGGCAGGTTTGACCTAAGGATATGGTCGACCGTCTCAGGATGATTCTGAACCCTTCATAAGTTCGATCGACCATGGCTAAGGTTTGGTTGATAGCTCATATGGTTCAGTCGACCCAAGCTAAAATGAACTACAAAAATGGTCGACCAAGTTGTTGGGGGCTCAGTCACTTCATGGTTCGGTCGACCAGGGATGATACGTTCAAAAACTAAACGATCAACTATGTGAAGTCAACATGTTGACTTCCTAACGGTTCGGTCGACCTAGGCATTTATAATGCCAATGGTTCGGTCGATCGTGGCTCAGTCAACACTCTGACTTTTTAGCCAACAAGGTATTCGGTCGACCAAGCTGGTTATTACCAGAATGGTTCAGTTGATCAGGGCTATTCAAGAACCTAAATTTGACTATAAGTTTTATTCCTTTTTGTATAAATGTGATATTTTAGTTTAAAGGGATTTTTCATTAAGTCCATGGAGTCCTAAGGTCAGTCTAAGGTTAAGGCTTTTAAATTAAGCCCAAAAAATCTGGCGTCAGTCGACCGAATATTTGACCCTAACCAATTAGTTATTTAAGAAAAGAGTTTCTGTGAAAAGTGCTGGTCCCTAGGATCAGTCTGTGGCCATCCTGAGCTTATCATCCATATCATGCATGTTATGCATTATTACAAACCAAAATATAAACTAAATGTAATACAATGAAATTTAAATTTCTTCTTCTTTATCTTTTGCTCTCCACTTCATGGAGTACACCAAGTATATGTGCATTAAGATCCATCTTTGCCTCCATTTCCCTTAACCCTTATGTGTGTACTGAAATATGAATCTGTTCACAAACTAAATTCACACATAAGATAGAAATGTTTTGTCAGCATCAAAATAAGGATCAAACTCAAAAAGTCAACAACTCTCAACAAGAGCTTATTAGTACAAGTTTAAAACACAACTATATACTTCAAATCAAAATATCAAATATAGAGAATTTGAAGCTTTATAAATTTATCACCATGATCTTATTTCTTTGGTTGAAAGATTCAGAATTTTTGTGCAAAGATCGGTGAGAAAATTTTAGCAAGACTCAGCAGAAACTCCAGCAAGTTTGTGAGCAAAAGAGCTTTTGAAGATCGTAAGCAATAAGGCTTGATTGCTAATTTTAATTCTTGATGTGTAAAATCCTTTGTCTTGAGAGGTATTTATAGAGTTTAAAAAGTGTATTTTGTGTTCCCCAAGTGAGTTGGAGTGTTTCCCAAGTTTTTATAACGTTTAGAATTCAAAAACTCAATTTTGGAAAATTCTCGTTACTTTTAAAATTTGAATTTCGAAGGGTCAATCAATTTTACTCAAGAGGCCAGTCACCTGGGGCTTTAAAAATTAGTGAAAATTCAAGGTCAATGTAGGATCAGTCGACTAGGCTCGTCAGGGTCAGTCGATTGAGCCTTTACTGTCTGTCCAATTTTACTCTGTAAAAATGTTCAGTCGACTGGGCCAACAAGGATCAGTCGCCTGGACAATTCAAAAAATTGTTTTTCAATTTGTTTCCAAAATTTTTTGTGTTCTTTTATACTTGTCAAAACATTTTGAGACTCTTGAAAATATTTTCCTGGGTTTTTCAAAATATGGTCTCCATCTAAGTCAATGATTTATCCTAATAAGTTTCAATTAATCCATATTGACTTTTAAATGAAGTACTTGCATAAAGACTTTCTTAAAACTTAAAAACGTTTGAAGCTTTTCGTGTTTGTCTTTTGTTGAATCCATCTTAACTTTAAGCTTCAATACTCTTTTAAACTTTCATCAAATTATCTTTGAATCCATGCTTTCATACTCTTTTAGCTTTCAATTTTCAACTCGTCCTTGGATTGTAATCTTTCAATAAGGCTTGTGATCACTTAATCTTGAACTTATATACTTGATTCCCGAACATCATCACTTTAACCAAAACATGTTAAATACCCTTGATTTGTTATGATTAAAATAACATTCGTAAGTCATGTTAGGCCAACATTTCCATTTTTATAAACTAGTAAAATTCTTTGTCAATATTTGTTGGAATTTTTGTATTCCGAAGAGGGAGTGAATTGGAGATTTTAAAAATCTATTCCTAGGTCAAATCAGATAACAACAGTTTTACTCAAGTTAGGGTCTTTCTAACAATCCCAATAACTACAAATAATTAATGGAACAGGTATTTGAACAATTAAAGCAATCTCAGTATTTCTCAATCATTCACAGTAGTTAAAATATAAGCAAATAAATGAGGAAAATTAAATAGTGCAGGGAAAGAGAGTGATTACGCACCGAAACTGCGTAATTGGACGTTTAACCCGGGCTTTACGGTTTATATTTTTAATTAAATATCTAAAATTGTCCAATATTTTAATAAAGTGCCAAAATCATCATTATTGAACTTTATTGCACAATTTATGAAGTTTTGGTAATTTTTTGTAGCAGAAAAATTCTCGGGAACCAAAACCGACATCTGTTCGTATTTTGTACATAACTTTTCCATTCGAGCTCCAATTGAGACAATTCAAATTTATGAAGAAAGAGGAAAGGATTATCTACAACTTTCATGTTTTGAGTTTTGTGAGATACGGGCTCCAAAAGAGTAGAATTTGCAATGAACAGAGAACAAAAAAATATAATAATTCGGGTCCTCTAAATGGGTCGGGTCTCCTATCCGGGTGTAGGGCTTTCTTCCCCAATCTCTATTTATTCTTCTCTTCTCCTCTTTCCCAGCTGTGCCCTGCACAGCACTCTCCTCTCCTCTTCCTCTTCTTCTTCTTCTTCTTCTTCTTCTTCTTCTTCTTCTTCTTTAGTTTGCTTTGTTTTTTTTTTATCTTGCTCTCTTCTCTTCCCTTTACTTTCTCTCCCTCAAACTCTCCTCTCTTCCCCTGCTCTTCCTCTCCCTCTGGTTCTCTATTTACCTACCAGCCCTCTGCACAGCCAGCTCCAACACCAGTAGTAGCCTCGGCCTCCATCACAGCAACACCAATTGCAGTTCTCTGCCTCACCTCTGCTGCAGCCACGGCCAGCACAGCATAGCAGTCCTCCTTGCTGCTGCAAGACCTCCTCAGCCCCTGTTCCAGTATAGCAAGCTTCTCCACACCTCAGAGCACAGCCGGCTGTTCCTCTCCTCTGTAGAAGTCTCCAAACAACAGCCCCCCTACTGCTACACTAGCACACACAGCCAGCAACTTCTCTCTCTCTCTTCCTTTTTCATTTTTCTTGTTTTTTTTTTATGTTATGCAAACATTGTTTTTTTTTTATTATTAGTTTGGTTTGAAAAGTGTGAGTTTGAATAATTGTCTAAGATATACTTTTATTATTAAAATTATTGATTTAGTTGGACATTGCTAAGTTTTCATTGAGGTTTATTGGAAAGTTTTAGTTTTTGAGTCGTTGTTTAGGGTGTTTTCTTATTATTGCACTTTATTTATGTATTTTCTCAATTAATTTCATGGTAGATTTAATTAGTACTTTAGTTTATTTTGCAGTAATCTAATGAGGTCCAGTTTTGTTCTTAAAAAAAAGAAAAAAAAAAAAGGTTTTATTGTGTTTCGTTAAATTTAGGTCTTTGTTTGTGTTTTGTTCCTTCGGTTCGAGTTCTTGGCTTGTATTAAAAGTTAAGTTCTTTTTTTTAGTCTGCATTTAAATTGTGATTTTGATTCGTAATTTTTAGTTCATGTTAAAGATTTGATTTTTAGTGTGTGTGTGATTGAGTTTCCATTACATGCTTTAATTCCATGATTAATGTTACCGTTTTTAATTAGAGCGTGTGTCGATGTTTCCTTAGGTAGATTAGAGTTTCCATTCTAGCGTGTTTTAATTCCTTATTTGAAGTTTCCATTTTTAATTAGTATGTGTCCCAATGTTTCTTTAAGTAAACTAGAATTTCTATTCTTGTTTTCTTTTATTTAGTGCAATTTAGTTTAGGACTTTAATTTACATGTCATTTAATTCGGCAAACGTAAAATTGAACAACTCTTGAAAAACCTGAATCTGAATTGAGTTCAGTACCTTTTTAATTTCGATTGGAAGAACGTAAAATCTGAGATTAAACGCATTCCCTAAGGAGACGATCTAGCCCTTGAGCTTAATATTACACGACGTAACTCCTATACTTGGGATAGCTTTCGAGCTGCTCATTTTTCGAGTGAGTCAGAGAGAAGAACAAAATATTTGTTATTGGGGTTCGGTCAATTCTGCCTATGTCCCCACCTCAAGCTAACAAGCAAGAGGATTCACTTCTAATGCCCACTTACGGGTGGAGCGGGACCGATTACAACCATCTCTCCTTACTGGGTGAGAGAATACCCCAAGTCACATTTATAGGGCTAACCCTAACCTTTACAACTACACCTTACGATTCAATAGTTCCTCCTAACCGGGTCTGAACTATCTAGTACACGTTAAAGGTTGGTGCAATCCTCTTCTGAAGATCACACGTCGGGAAAACAAAAGATATCAATATTTGTGTACAATAAAGATGCTTCTTATACAAGCAGATGATGTACAACAATAAGGCACAAATACACTCACACAAGATATGAAATGAAGCTCAAGTGGGTATGAGTGTTTTTCCCAATAATGATTATGCAATCTTTGAAAGAAATGTATATGATATATGCTTAAAATATTTGACCCCAATAGATTTTTCTCCAAAAATATTTATCAATGAAAACTTAGGAGAACTTAGGGTTTTGCTTTCAAATAGATTTTTCCCAAATCAATATGTATGGTCTTTGATGAGAAAGAAATATTAAATATGTGCTTTTCAAAGATCTCAAGAATACTTAAACAATATCTTCGAAATATATTTTAAAATAAAGTGCTAGAGATCTCGGGTTTAAGCTCAAACATATTTATGTAATAAAAATAAGTGAGCTCTTAGAATCTTGCAAGGAATGTGCAAAGATTCTTAAGCTAGGACTAGTTTTCTCCAAGAAGATTTATCAAGAAAATAATCAGGAGAAAAACTTAAGATCAACTCTGAAAAGGATTTTTGAAATAACATGTATATAAGAAAGAGATGATCTTACAATGAATATGTAAATGCCCAAAATAATAATTCTTAAACAACCCTCAAGTGCAATGGATGCAAGTGAAGGAAGTAAGAAAAATTTAAATGCTCTCTTAAAATGATTTTTTTAAACAATGAGAGTATAAGAGAGTGTATAATCTAAGCACAAAAATTTTTGGAGTAATTATAATCTTAGCACTAGTTGGAAAATGAGTAATGGAGGGGTATTTATACTTTTTCTAAAAATATAACCGTTTGGGGACACGGAGATCATTTTAAAAATGTTTAATTAAAATTAAACATGTTTTTAGGCGCTTAAAATGACTTGAGCGCAAGAGGATCGGTCGACCGAGGATGAGGACTGGGCGGCCGAGCCAGGGCAATTTCCGAACCTTTGTAGGTTCGGTCGACCGTGGGTAAGGGCCGGTTAGCCGAGATACTATGTTTGGTCAGCTAACCTAATTTAACACGTGAAAGTCGGTTGCCCAAGGAAGGTAGAAAAAGCCATGTTCATAGTTCAGTCGATCGTGGTGTTTTAGTTCAAAACGTGGTCGGTCAACTGAGCCTTAGTCAAACTTTTGACTTTCGGCCAACAGTGTGCTTGGTCGACTAAGACGATTAATACTGGAACTAGTCAGTCAGTCGAGACTTTTTAATTAAGCCCAAAAATGCAACGTCTCAGGTTTGGTTTCCTACGGTCAGTTTATGGTTATTTTGAGCTTACATTTACATCATGCATGTAATTCATTATTACTTTCATTATATATTTTTCATCCATGGCATAACCAATCATCCAAGAACACCAACGCATTCACCACAGTATTCACAATCAAACAATATTCACAGGTGGACAGTATTCACAACCAAGCAAAATTTACAGCCCAAACAGTAACCACAAGCAAAGAATAAATCATAATTGAGCGGTACTCGCAACCATTTAATTATGAAAGTTATTTCATACCACACGGTTTTTCCCTAATACAATATATATAATTAAAATCATTTTTGATCCAAGAGTCTAACCATTCAGAAAATTATAGCTAAATATATATAATTATATACTTGAATTTAATTGGTTTAAAATTCATAAAAATCCATTATAACGTATTCCCCTTACCTTCTCCTCCAAATTCTACCTAAACCAAACGGAAAACAAAACCCTGTATTCCAAAAATTCTAACTTAATGAGTTTAACCCCATGATATTTATCATTTATCATCTCCTAGGCCCATACACTCCCAATACTTTATTTAATATTAAAAATACCCTACTTGCCCTGATTTTGTAGTGGTGCCCAAGTACTCCAAACTGAATATTTGCTTCGCTTATATTATAGAAAATCTTCCTAAGGACCTCGTGGTGGTTTCCAATCATCGAATCGGGCTAAATCTATGTCAAATTTGAAGAAAGAAGGTAGGGAAAGTGAAACCTAGAGAGAGAAAATGAGAGATGATAGAGAATTTCGTGAAAGAAATGATCTAGGGTCACTTTATACCCGAGCCTTTATGGACGAGTTTAAAAGGTTCGTCAACGAAGCCAAGAATAAAATTTGTCGATGAGGTTATGATGTTCGTCGACGAAGTGTTCAAAAACCTGAATTTTCCCTACTCTCGGTAATTCATCATCGACAAGACATGTATACTCGCCAAGAAGGATATTCATGGACAAGTCCCTGCTTGATACCCTTTTTAAATTTCTTTCCCATTTTCCTTTTATTTATTTTATTTTATTTTTCTAAGTTCGGGTTATTACATTCTCCCCTCCTTAAAAGAATTTCGTCCTCGAAATTCGGTATTCAACATAAATTTCATTACACATTTCACACATTTTAATTTATTCCACATGTAGATAATTGTATCACCTAGAGTTAAATAAAATTTATTACTTATCTTAACATAAACATGTTACTTGTGCCTCTAGCAGTGTCTCCCTCAGTCTTGCCAAGCATATACACACGTGTTAGGCCGCCGCCACCGCGAGGTACCGGGTTGCTCTTCGAATTCTGATCTGGAGTGGGTGCTTTTTTTGGAAATCCTCAACACTCCCGAGCTATATGGCCATATCTGTCACACCTATAGCACACGATACCCCTACCCCGGCATTCTCCCCAATGCCCTTGATCGCATCTAGAACAGTGGGGGGGCGTGACGATTCGCTCTGTTGTCCTCAATCATTCCTTTTTGACCTCTGACCCACATTGTCACTGTCTTCCCTCCATGACTCCTGTCTGAAATTTGCATGGGGGCTGGGAGACATGGGTCTCTTCCCCCGTTCTGACGCCTCTACACCTCTCTACAGACTTGACTCTGCAACGGTGGCTTTATCCACCAGTTCTGTGAAGTCCTGTATCATCAAACATGTCATATGCTTATGAATCCTCTAATTTAGGCCCCTTTCAAACCATCTTACCTTTTGATATTCATATAGGACCATAAAAGGTACAAAGTGGGAAAGTTTCAAGAACCTAGTAACATACTACTGAACTATAAGGCGCCCCTGAGTCAAGTTGAAAAATTCCTCTGCCTTCGCATTTCTAGTGGTGGCGGAAAAATATCGGTTCTAGAAGATCTTCTAGAAACGACCCCACGTCATCGCTATAGGTACTGTTCGCTACTCTTCCAACGACTTCACTGCTTGCCAGCACCATTCAGCTTCTTCAGTCAACTTGAAGGTGGCGAAAAGAACCTTCTGCTCCTCAGTGCAATTTAGCACTGCCAATATTTTCTCCATCTCTCGCTTCCAAGTTTCGACCATGATTGGATCATTGCCTCCTACAAAAGATGAGGGTTTCAGGCAAGTGAATTGATCAATCGTATAGCCCTAGTTCACTGGTGGGTAGATCGATCCCCCAAAATCTCATCTCATCTCTTCCCTGACCTGACGAGCTATACCTCGCAACAATTGGGAGGTTTCGATCTCATCTCCATTAGAAGCTTATAACTCATCTCCTCCTCCATCGTCCACACCTTTACCTCTCGAATCCATCCTGAATATATATAACAAAGGCAAGTTTAAAATTTCTACATCTTAACATAACTGACATATTCACAAAACAGGAAACCAAATTAATACCCAAATTCTCAATTAAACATCCAATACCCAATTATCCGCAATCATTTTAACCTTCAAATTCTAATTCTAAGTTTCAGTCTCTCTACTTGGAAACATCACCATCGATGGATTTACTGTGGTTTTTCTGAAACCGTCTACTGATTTAGAAAATCACAGAAGTCCGTCAAGGGATTTCTGCCTTGAGGCTACGAAACAAAACTCAAATTTCCTATTAATACCTTAATCTACCCCATTCCTATCCTCATCCAACTCAAACCTATACTCTGGTATTAATCCTCCAAAAGTCTGCAGAATCTATAACCTAAAGCTCTAATACCATTTGTAACGCCCCAAATCCACCAAGTGGGGTCCAGGGGCACTATAAGACTCACCACACGTCTCTGATACCAATCATGAAGCAGAACTATTTAAACAACCTCAAAAAAATACTAGAGTACTATATATACATAATCCAAAAGAAAAATCCATCCACATATATTACTTTTCCAGTGATTCTAAAAAAAAAACATTATTATACATATTCAGTTCTAATACCGCTTACGGGTCACCAAAAATTCTAACCCAGCCCCGGAGCTTTTAAGCTCGATCACTTGAAGGACTTGAAAGAGTAATAAATCACTGAGGTGAGACACCTCTCAATAAGGAAGAAATAAGTTATAACAGTGTGTGGCATAGAGTTTAGATAAATACAAAATATACTCATCTATTATTCAATATCATTGAAGTTGAGAAATCACAACATTAATAACATCACTGACATCTGGTATTATACACACATACATAATTATTTTTAGTGATAAATTTTGAGAATACGGAAGATTAACCGCCCATACAAGTAGCTTCCCTCTGCTCTAGTACTAATACTAGGGAACTCACCTTACTCAATAAGCCCTCGAATTATGTATCCAAGCAAAGTCTCCAAGAATAGGGAAGTTTACTCGCCCATACAAGTACCTTCCCTCTGCTCTGGAACCAATAGAAAACCACTAGGGCACTCTCCTTTCACAGCAAGCCCTCTATGGAAAATGTACTTTGCCATGAATACTTATATAATTAATTTCACATGCATCCAATGCTTTTCATATCATAGAGACCCATGTATACATGCATATCACAACCCATCGACACAGGAAACACACACACTTCATTCACACCCACATAGGGTCCATAACCACACAGAAAATATAGTCCACATAGGAATATCATCCACACAGGACTCACAACTACACAGGTTATTACACAAGCTTCCCAACCACACATGTTATAAATTCACACACACAACCTCGTTCATAGTAAATCGGTAAAACAAACTCCTCATTCCACTGCCAATGTTTTACCTCCTTAATATTAATGCCCATATAACAACCTCCTTATACTATTGCCAATGTTATATGGCAATTTATATAGGCACGATATAATGACCTCCTCATACCACTGCCAACGCTATATCACAATTTACATGAACCATAGTACAATACACATCCATGACATAACCAATCATCAAAGCACATCAATGCATTCACCACAATATTCACAATCAAACAATATTCACAATTGAACAGTATTCACAACCAAGTAGCTTTTACAACACAAACTATACCACAAGAAAACAATAAATCATAATTGTGCGGTACTCGTAACCAGTTAATTATGAAAGTTATTTCATACCACACGGTTTTTCCCTAATACGGTATCTATAATTAAAATCATTTTTGATCCAAGAGTCTAACCATTCAAAAAATTATACCTAAATATATATATATAATTATATACTTTAATTTAATTGGTTTAAAATTAATAAAAATCCATTATAACCTATTCCCTTTACCTGCTCCTCGAGATTCTGCCTTAACTGAACGAAAAACGAAACCCTGTATTCCAAAAATTTTAACTTAATTAGTTTAATCCCTAGGATATTTATCATTTATCATCTCCTAGGCCCACACACTCCCAATACTTTATTTAATATTAGAAATACCCTACTTACCCTGATTTTGGAGTGGCGCCTAAGTACTCCAAACTGAAAATCTGCTCCACCTATGTTACAAAGAATCTTCTCAGGGACCTCATGGTAGTTTCTGATCGTCGAATCGGGCTAAATTTGGTCCAGATTTGAAGAAAGAAAGTAGGGAAACCGAAACCAAGAGAGACAAAATGAGAGAGGAGAGAGAATTTTGCAGAAGAAATTATCTAGGGTCACTTTATACCCGAACCTTCGTCAATGAATTTAAATGGTTCATCGATGAAGCCAAGAAGAAAATTCATCAACGAGGTTATCATGTTCGTCGATGAAGCATTTAAAAAACTAAATTTTCCCTACTCTCGAGAATTCCTCATCGACGAGACACGTGTACTCGTCGATGAAACTCAAAAGAATATTTTTTGATGAGGAAAACAAATTCCTTGACGAGTCCCTGCTTGATACCTTTTTTAAATTTATTTCCCCTTTTCCTTTTATTTATTTTCTTTTATTTTTTTGAGTTTGGGTTATTACATGGTCGGGGGCCGGAATTTGATATAGTGGCTGTGAGCCGAGTTTTATATGATGGTCGAGGGCCGGGATTTGATATAGCGGTTGTGAGCCGAGTTTTATATGATGGCGGAGGGTTGGGATTTTTAATAGGACAAGTTTTATACGAAATGAGTTTGAAACAAAGTTTTTATTACATAAATTGCATGATATGTTTTAGGAACCCCGAGGACCAATTATGTTATGAGCACAATACCATTGCTAGAGATTTAGTAGTTGACCACGTGCATCCACACTATTCTGGATAGAAGTGTAGGGTGGTCTCAGTGAATTAGCCTTAGTAGAGGGTGTACCTTCCCTGGAAGTTCGGACCAGGAAGTGGTAAGGCAATCGGACTCACAACTGAGTTGTGCATGCCTGCAGTCCTAGTTAGCAACAGTTGTATGATTTTGACTTTGTTTGGGTTCATCCCCTAGGGCTTAGTCCAGCCTTCAGGCCACACAACCCACACCATGGGGGGAAGTAAATGGTATTTAGTCTCGGAGAGTGTCTTTTATGCATATCTATAGATTTATGTAAATGATGTTACTTATTTACTGAACTGCTTATACTATGGAAACGAGATGAGTATTTTCAACTTTGTAAAGTGATTACAATGTAAAATAGCTATTTTCGCTTAAATGAAGGATGGATGTTTTCAGTAAACACTAAATGCATGCTGACCACACACTAATATTAACTTATTCTGCCTTACTGAGAAGTGTCTGACCCCAATATACAAATTATCTTGTTAGGACCATCTCAAGGTCGAGTTTAGCGAACTCCACGGCGGGATGATAGCCAGTTAGTTTTTGTGAGTGTCAATGAAAACTCTATTGTATATAAGTTGGGTTTGAAGCCCTGAGTATGTAATATGGGTGTATGGAACGAGTTGTTTTTGTTGTACTATTTTAATGGATTATAATATAGATAATTGGAGACGACTGTGTATAAAGGTACTTTAGAACTTTGGTAATGGATTATGGAGGATATTTTATTTATTAACGCTACATTTATATTACTAATTATGGTATCAAGTACACAAATGTCACTTAAGTAGCACCCCGGGCCCACGTGGTGGGTTGGGGCGTTACAAAATATATATTTGAACAATTAAAACAATCTTAGTATTTCTCAATCATTCACAGCAATTAAAATATAAGAAAATAAATGCAAAAAATTAAATAGTGCAGGGAAAAAGAGAACAACACAATATTTGTTATCGAGTTTTGGTCAATCCTGCCTACATCCCCGCCTCAAGCTAACAAGCAAAAGGATTCACTACTAATACCCACTTATGGGTAAAGCGGCATCGATTACAATCACATCTCCTTACTGGGCGAAGGAATACCAAAGGTCACATTTACATGGTTGACCCTAACCTTTACAACTACACTTTACGGTGCAACAGTTCCTCCTAACCGGGTCTGAACTATCTAGTGCACGTTAAAGGCCAGTGCAATCCTCTTCCGAAGATCACACGTCGGGAAAAAAACAGATATCAATATTTGTGTACAATAAAGATGCTTCTTATACAAGCAAATGATGTACAACAATAAGGCACAAATACACTCACACAAGATATGAAATGAAGCTCAAGTGAGTATATGTGTTTTTCTCAATAATGATAATGTAATGTATATGATATATGCTTAAAGATTTAACCCCAATAGATTTTTCTCCAAAAATATTTATCAATAAAAACTTAGGAGAACTTAGGGTTTTGCTTTCATATAGATTTTTCCCAAATCAATATGTATGATCTTTGATGAGAAAGAAATATTAAATAAGTGCTTTTCAAAGATCTCAAGAATACTTAAACCATATCTCCGAAATATATTTTAAAATAAAGTATATTAAATATGTTTTGCTTACGGAGGTCATTTTGAAAATGTTTAATTAAAATTAAACACGTTTTTAGGCGCTTAAAATGACTAGATCCTGAGAGATTCGATCGACTAAGGAAAGGGACCGGTCTCATTTTTTTTATAATTTCATGTTCATAGTTCGGTCAACCGTGGGATTTTAGTTCAAAACGTGGTCGATCGACTGAGCCTTAGTCAAACTTTTGACTTTCAGCCGATAATGTGTTCGGTTGATTAAGATGATTAATATTGGAACTGGTCGGTCGGTTGAGGCTTTTTAATTAAGCCTAAAAATGCAACGTCTCGGGTTTGGTTCCCTACGGTCAATCTATGGTTATTTTGAGCTTACATTCACATCATGCATGTAATTCATTATTAATTTCACTATATATTTTTCAAATTTGTAAAAATATGTATTTTAAATATATATAAAAACTCACACGGTCTCCTTTTGTTTTAATTTCTAACGAGAAATTTAATTAGGTATAAAATAATTTAACCTAAACAATAATATCTATAAAAAATTTAAAAATAATTTTTACTATATCAACTAAAAAGTTGGAAAAAAAAAAAAAAAAAAAGGAATAAAAAGACGAGCCAATAAAATGAGAAGCCCTAAGGAGTTATGACTCGTGTGGCGCAAGACAGGTAAGGATAGTCAGTCCTAAGTAGTTTGAAACCCACATTCCCGCTTTAAAGCGCCATACCAGCTTCTCTTTTTTATCTCATTCCAACAATCCAACGCTCCTGCTCCTTCTCCTTCTCCCGGAGGAAACAAACCCTAATTGCAGAAATGAAGAGGAATCGGGGAGATGCAGCGGAGGAATTCGATTATGGAGATGGAGTCTCATGGGTGAGAGGCCCTTTGATCGGCAAAGGCAGTCACGGTTGTGTCTTCCTCGCCAATCCCAGGAAGAAGATGAAGAAAGGCGGCTGCTTTCCCTCGGTCATGGCTGTCAAATCCTCCGAGGTTTCTCTCTCTGCTACTCTGCAGAAAGAGAAGGAAACTCTCTGCAATCTACAGGGTTGTTCCAGCGTTTTGCAGTGCTTCGGGGACGAGGAAACCTACAGTGAAGATGGGCAGCAGATGATCTACAATTTGCTTCTGGAGTACGCCCCCGGAGGAACTTTGGGTGCTCTCATCAAGAAGCACACCGCCGTCGCTGCTCTCATTCCCCAATCTGATGTCAGGGCCTACGCTAGGGCTCTTCTTCGCGGCCTTCGTCACATCCACGCTCGCGGCTATGTTCATTGCGATTTGAAGCCAGACAACATTTTGCTTTTCCTTCCCAATTCTGGTTCCGCTGTTGCTAAATTTGTGCCGAAGATTGCAGATTTTGGGCTGGCGAAGCGGACGAGCAAACAGGGTCCTTGCTTCAGAGGGACTCCATTGTATATGTCGCCCGAAGCTGTTGTTCGAGGCACACAGGGGCCTCCTTCTGATGTTTGGGCTCTTGGCTGTGTTGTGCTTGAAATGTTAACTGGGAGGCCACCGTGGGATGGTGCCGCATTTTTAGACCGCGAGGGTCTTCTCTCTAGGATTCGCACTCCAAATCAATTGCCAAAAGTTCCGAGTACCTTATCCAAAGAAGCCAGCGATTTCTTGAAAAAATGTTTTGTGAGGAAGGCTCCGTTCAGATCCACCGCTGAAAAACTTTTGACTCATCCATTCGTCGCTGAATTAGACTGCAAAGATGACGAACCAGAAACTAATGGTTTTGAGGAGGAGGAGGAGGAGGAGGGCGAAGAGGAGGAGGAAGAGGTCATATACCCAGTAGAGGGGTTGTCCGAGACAGTGACAGAGACAGATGATGAGTATTCTTCGTTTTCCTCCGATGATCAGAGTTACAGTTCTGAGGATTTCTTCTCT
Source organism: Malania oleifera (assembly GCF_029873635.1). NCBI lineage: Eukaryota > Viridiplantae > Streptophyta > Magnoliopsida > Santalales > Ximeniaceae > Malania > Malania oleifera. The sequence continues at coordinate 40,534,873 of NC_080422.1, read as the reverse complement.
TCTTCTGTGTCGGAAGAAGTAGTTTTCCCAATTCTTCCTGGTAAAAAGTAGTGCCCATGACAGCTGCAAAGGACTTTTGGGGTTTAGATTTTGATTTTTGACACTCGTTTTTTCTTCTATTCTCTTAGGTCATGTTTGGTTTGCAGAATGGAATGGGGTAGGAAAGGAACTAAATGAAAATCTGAATGGTGATCATGACTAATTGAAGTCATAATTTCAATTTTATTCCACCTGATTCCATTCTATTCCTTCGTACCAAATATGTAGTTGATTGTTTCAGATGACTATAGATATAGTACATATATGCAACTGATGCATAAGTTGGAGTTGTTTTGCTCCAGGTGGTGGTCAAATCCATGCTTTTTTGTAAAGAAGGTTGATGAATAAGAGAACAATTGACTTGTCATTTTAGCATCTTTTTGCCTCATGTTTTATTCTATTTTGTTATTATATAAGAGGATCTCTCTGCCAAGATCAACTGCATTGTTGCTTTTTATAATGACAGTACAGTATAGAAAATCACTGCCAAGATCAACTGCATTGTTGCTTGCACAAGCCAAGATGGCTGTTAGGAACTTGAAACCTCGAAAAAAAAAAGTAGAGATTCCCATCTATAGAGATGGTATGGTGTTTTGTTCAAACCTTATTTACCATGCTCTAGTTTTGTCTTCTTAGAATGATAAATCAAAACAATAGCAGATTGAAAAAGAAGCAAAAGATTGTCCCTAATCTTTCCTTTGCTGTTTAAAAGATCCTGTTTTTATTGCTGAAGTCTATTTCATATCTTTTCTCTTCCTCGCATAGTAAATTTTTTTGTTAGCCAATATATATATAGAAACAAAGAATTATTTTAGCACACAATTCCCAGGGGAGTTTTCCAACACAGCAACATGGAACATGGTGGCAGTAGGACCCTAGTGTGTCAATATATTTACTTTCTTCTGTTACTCTGCCAATGTTGTATACACTTATTTCAAATACAATTTTTTGATATCATCAATTACATTTATAACATGAAGATATGTAAATGAATGAATTTATGAATACTGCTCCCCACATTCAGATTAGCTATGAGACCTACAGATGGTTTTGGCAATTTGGACATCTCTAACACTGCATTACAATCAAATGAAAAAAATGATCAAATCTAATTGAGGAAACAAACATATCCGAGTCCAAAAAAATTCCACTAAAACATTGAAAACAAGATATAGTCAAGGGAATGTCAAGAAAGGATTCCCTTATCAGTACCATAAAAAATATGACACATAAACCATCAGACAAGCACATATGAATTCTGTGGATTCAAATCAGACTTGTCTGTACTCGCAACATTTTAGGTGTCCTTCCTGGCTAAATCTACATCAGAAAGTGCACATACAAAATGTACCCTAAGTCTTAACACAACTAAAAGACAATGTTCCAAAGTTCCAGTTACCGATTGGTATACAAGAGTTAGAGAATGTGAGAAAAAATCCAGAGCAAATTTTATTTTGTTCCATTTTCCAGTTTAGTTTCTGCTAATTAACAAATGACAGTGCAGTCAGGTGGAATGTGGTTCCAATTTAGGCATATCCCTATGTGTGAGCATACATCCAGTCAATGGGCCATCCTTTGTAAAAGATAAAGATAAATGAATAAAATGGCAATCTCTTGTGGAAGGATAAAAACAGAACCAATAATTAAGTAAGATATCCCTAAATCAGATGACAATATCCAATCCAATGACAGATTATCCACTGGCAGAGCAAACAAAAATCAGAAGCATGCTTATAAGGAAACCAATAATAAATATATACAACCAGAAAGCAAAAATTACCATTAGTAAGAGAAAATGCATGGGACGTTATGCTATCCACCATAGCAAGTTATGATATCTTTAAATGAATAATAACGATTTCAGCAAGCTTGTGTAATAAAGGAGACCTTTGTGAACTTTGCAAAGGATCTAGACAAGCATTTGAACAGGACTACGGGAATTTTCTGCTGTTGTGGACACACTGTTGGAAGGTGAAGCACCCGGTCAGATTTCATTGAGAATAATTGTAGTTGAAAATATCATCCATGATTACATTACATTCCAAGTCATTTTTCTACTTACAAATTAGTGTAGTAGCTAGAGACGACGTATATTGACCTTATTCCCTTATTTTTTATAGTGATAGTTAAGTATTTTGATGGTCTTGATTGTATCTTCGTAGAATTGTTACTCTTTTCTTATCACTATTGTTCTTCATTTTGTGGCAAAGGCTTTTTTCGAAGACATTATTGAACCATTTAACTACCATGCCTCTTTGAATGACTCTAGAATTTGAGAATGTTCTGGGTCTGCAACTTCTAATTCGAAAATTTTCATTGCAACTTTGTCAAGAGGATACTTCGAGTTGGACTCAGACAAGGATAATAAAAAATAAATAAAAATGAAAGAAAAAGAAACAAAAGTGCGTTCAAAGAAAAAATGGCAATCCAGGTCAGTTTATTCCCAGAACAAATAAGAAACAAAGCAAACTCCAAAACTGGCATTGACATGCTCAAACTCATTTTAGGTTATGCGGCATTGAACTCAACACTTGATGTCTAACAGCCTCAACAAATCACACTACGAAGACAATAGACTTCAAACTAAGATATAAAGCAGAACGTACGGTTTGCTTTTACTGGGAACATTTGGTTAGTTTTTTTAAACCCCAACCAGATAGGCCAGGCATAAAACTTTTAATAGTAACATGCATGAGCATATGGAGCTTGAGTGAATTACTGAAAACCAGTGATACTAGTTAGAATATCAATGAACATAGTCACTTCAAAAATAAGGAAATCTATTTAAAGTAAAGCAAGACAAGAACGTACAGATGATCATACCAAGATTAGCACCATGAAACCTTTTTCCAGAGGGAAACTATAGAACTGTTTGACTCTATGATTCAGTATCAGCCATTTTGACCCCTGAAAAAAAATTAGGAAATAAGACATAAAGTGACGATAAAGAAAAGGATTTCGTTAGTATATTTAATACATGCATTTGTTAAGCACTCAATGAGAGTAATACCGTCGACGGTTTCAGACCGAAAGCAATTCTGAAGCAAATCGTCGATGGTTTCATCAAACCGTCAACGGTTACATTTGTCCGCTACAGATTTAAATGACGAAGATCCGAGGCAAATCATCACAATAAAGGCTAAGGAAGGTCAAAGATCCAAAGTTAATTATCTGAGGATCACAGATGCTAACAAATCAGAGCCTATTGATTCAAAAGGAACATATATGTCAACAACATAGATTTTATCTCAGATTTCATAGGCTTTGTGATATCTCATTTATTGTTATCTATACTTGTAAACTTGTTTAAATACCCCAGCAAGCATCCTCCTTATGCACTTAGTGTTCACGGCTCAGTTATTGTAATAAAATATCATTGATTCTTCATGTTTCAATTTTTCTTTAGCATTCAAAAAAGTTATTCAACATGACCAACATAATCTCACAAAGCCATTCTTCCAGCTAAGCATTCTGAATTTATTTAATCCCGGAACCAGCCATATTAAAACCTTATACCAGTAACCCATATAGAACTGATAAACAATGATAAAAAGAAAGGACTGCCTCTCTTCTTATTCAAGAACAATGCCATATGACTCCAAGGAACAACACTCAGACTAAGCATGCACTCAATATCTTTAAACAAAAATAAAATCTTTATGTTCCAAACAGTTTGAAGACACAAATATGACAAAAGATACTCCAATTTGGCATGTCAATCTAAATTTGGAAGAATTATGCATATAAGAGTTCACTGGATACCAATAAATAATTTAAAATACCATCTAGTAAACAAATTTTAAATCCTTTACTTTCATCAGTGGCAGGGTAGAAACAGCTGTATTAAGACAAATGAACAAGCTGTGGACAGTATTGAGGATATTTTAAACAAAGTTCAAATCTAAGGGATTGGACAAGAGTAAAACATGCTTATCTGTTAATGTTTTCCATATAAAATCATGAAACTAACTGTCATGGAGAACTCAGAGGAACTTGTGGAGATTGGAGCCAAGAAAAATTTTCGATATCTAGTCAAAGACTTGGGAGGAGATAGTGAGTAAGGATTTAATATCATTGAATCTATCAAAAGAAATGATCCATGATCGCATAAATTGGCAGAAAAGGATTCATACAGCCGACCCCACTTAGTGGGACTAAGGCTTGGTTTTGTTGTTGTTGTTGTTGTAATGAAAAACTTGAAAAAGGTAACTAAATTTGGCCCAAGGAAATTTTTGGAAATCAAAATTCCAAGATAATGTTTATTTGGGATTTATTAAAACTTGATTGTCAAAAATAAAATAAAAAATACAATTTATAGCTTGATTATAAAGAATAAAATAAACAATGCAATTTATTGCATCCTTGCTTTTTTTTGTGTTATATCATGCTTCATCAATGCTGCAAAGTACTGCATTCTGGTGATAGGAAGATAAAGGGACAAATAACACCTAGGTGGATTTGCCAAGAGGAGGCTTACTTTCGAGCTAGCCTTACCTTGCATGAGTAAAATATTTCCATTCAAACAGTAATATCAGATGCACCTAATGCCTAGTGCCCAATAATGGATTACATATTGAGATTATTAAGAAGAATTGATTAATGCCTGGCCAGAGGATCATTCTACCTCCATGAAATGATATTGCTACTTTCACAAAAAAATTATCTCAAATAATGAAGCAACTTTTTTGTGGCACACTCGACCAAAAATAGCCAGCAGAATAACAACATTAGAGAGCTACCTATAGGAATACTTATTCTTGGAAATGAGTGATTTCATTTTCCAAAACTCTATTAGTAGGATGGCCGACATGTAACAATCTCTCCCCATCTTTCTCTACTCCTTTTGCTTTAATTAAATAGCCCACATCTGATATGCACATAATAAATCACGCTAATAAAGGCAGGTCAACGCCTGTCTCATACTTTCTCCAGGTCTGACTTTCTGACGAGTGATTAGCTCCGACCTAATAAAGAGGAGGAGAGATTCACGCCGACGCCCTTAAAAACCGAGTAATAGGCGCACGCACTTATGGCCGGAGAGCGATTCATGCCCCCACGCAATAAATCCGAGCCAACCAGCGGTCAACTCAAGCCCCTATAAGAAGGGATTGGGAGTACAGGCAAAGGTAAGTCACATAACACTATTCTACTGTTACATTTAGCCTTCCTAAAAGCCTTCCTCTTACTTAGGCATTGGAGTGATCCCCCGGAGTACACCCCGGGTCCTCCCAACCTTTGTTCTTTTCTTCTTTCAGGTCAACGAGAGTCAAAGGAGCATCCCAACTATTTTTTACCTCGCAACAGTTGGCACCGTCTGTGGGAAGTTACTTTTAGGAGACGATATAATCTTGCTCTCGACTTTCAAACATTCAAGCAATGCCGACCTCGCGCAATTCTACCTCCTTCTCTGATACCAAAGAACCATCCCAATCCATCCAATGGACCTCCGACTCATCTGGTGTCAGTAGGGAGGAGTTCCTTGCCTTCCAGAAGGAAATGAAGGACATGCTCAACCAACTCTTACAACAGAAGAGTCAAGAAGGGCACGTCCTTCCCCGACCGCAAGAGAAACCCAGCACAGACAAACAAGCTGACGAACTAATGGAGAAAGAAGAGAAAACTCACCCCAATAAGAAGGTAGAAGATGCAAATAGCGTGGATGTCAACCAACAAAGATCCACCGAGCTCGAGGAAAGAATAAAGAAGATAGATTACATAGAGAAGATGATGAAAGAAGGCAGAACCAGGCCCTACTATGGTGAAACATCCCTAAAGTCCGCGGAGTCTCCGTTCAGCAAAGAGATCATGGAAGCTCAATTGCCTAGTAGATTCAAGATGCCCACCTTTGAGAGATACGAAGGTTTGTCTGACCCCATTGATCACCTGGAAAATTTCAAAATGTTAATGCAGCTGCAAGGGGCTCCTGATGCCATCATGTGCCGAGCGTTTGCTACCACCCTTAAGAGTACCGCCAGAGACTGGTATCAAACTCTTCGACCAGGATTTGTTGGTTCCTTCCAAGGGATGGAGCAAATGTTCATCGGCCACTTCCTTAGTAGCCAGAGAGTTGCCAAAACAACAGGCCATCTAATGAATATGGTGCAAGGGGACCGGGAGACTTTAAAGAACTTCATGCACTGGTTCAACACAGCGACCCTAGAAATCCGTAACTTAGACATGGGGGTAGCCTTGGCCGCCCTGACAACGGCTCTCCAACCCGAAAGTTTCTTATACTCCCTAGGGAAAAAACCGCTGGTGGACATGGGGGAGTTAATGATCTGAGCAGAGAAATACATAAACCTGGAGGAAATGATGGACACAAGAGGAAATCGTCTAAAGCGGAAGAGGAGAAACAACGGCAGAGAATCTGGAGACACGTATAGATCTATAAAAAGGCACGAAACTAGTGTGCTGCAAACAGGTCAAAAGAGCAGAGGACAGCACAAAAAGTTCTCCGCCTACACACCTCTAAATCTACCGCACTCAGAGTTGCTGATGCAGATAAAAAAGAAGGACTACGTCTCATGGCCTGAACCTATGCGAACGCCTCTACATAAGTGGAACATGTCCAAGTTTTGCGCATTCCATAGGGATCACGGCCACGACACAGAAGAATGCATTCAGCTGAAGAAAGAAATCGAAGTCCTAATAAGAAGGGGACATCTGTCAAGGTTTGTCAAGAAAGACAATCCACAAAGAGAACCATTCGAGCAGAGGAGGCATGGCGCAAAAGAGAAGGAAGAGCAAGCTATTGGGGAAATTGCGTTGATCTTTGGAGGATCCGCCAGTGGAGGAGATAGCGGGAGTGCGCGCAAAAGATATGCTAAACAGGTGCTAACGATGGAAAAGTGGGAAACCAGTAGCAAACGAAACAAGAAAGGTGACGCCATAACCTTTGACAGCGGAGATGAAGAGGGAGTGCAGCAACCGCATGATGACGCATTGGTGCTCTCCCTACTCATAGCCAATTACATGGTTAGACGTATACTGATAGACAATGAGCTCGGCCAACATCATGTTCTGGTCGATCTTGGTAGGGATGAAGATAGGCAAGGAACAATTGAAGCCCGTCTTGACCCCCTTGGTAGGATTTGGGGGAGACACTGTTCACCCCTTGGGAACAATCACGTTACCAGTAACAATAGGGACGACCCCGCAGCAGGTAACAACGTTGACAGAGTTCCTGGTGGTTGACCGACCTTCGGTGTACAATGCCATCTTGGGTCGCCCTTTCCTTAACGCAGTTCGAGCGGTAACATCAACATACCACCTCAAAGTTAAATTCCCTACACCACAAGGGATAGGATATGCCAAAAGAGATCAGGCCGCTGCCCGGAGTTGCTATGTAATGGCCTTGAAAGGTAAGATGGAGGCCAAAGAAGCTCTAACAGTGGAAGATCTGGAGGTCAGAGGAGAGTATCCCCAGATCAGTACATTACACGAAGATATCAACCACATACCACTGCGAGGCCACCAGGAGAGAAGTATACAGATTGGGAATCACTTGCCCGACACCTTGAAAGCAGAGTTGACTGAACTCTTGGACGAATTCTCTGACTTGTTCGCACGGTCGGCAACAGACATGCCCGGCATCGACCCTGCTGTGATAGAGCACAGGTTGCAGGTCAACCCCAACCACCGACCTGTAAAACAAAAAAAAGGAGCTTCGCGATGGAGCGGATCAAAATAATTGACGAAGAGGTGACAAAACTGTTGCAGGCCAACTTCATCCAAGAAGTGGACTACCCCGAGTGGTTGAGCAATGTGGTCCTGGTCAAGAAGCCCAATGGAAAATGGCGCACCTGCATAGACTTCACGGACTTGAATAAAGCGTGCCCAAAGGACAGTTTTCCTCTCCCTCGAATTGATCAGCTAGTGGATTCGACCTCGGGGTACGAGCTCCTCAGCTTCATGGATGCTTACTCAGGGTACAACCAAATCCCTATGAGTCCGGCTGATGAAGAAAAAACTTCTTTCGTCACCGAAAGGGGTTTATATTGCTACCGGGTGATGCCCTTCGGCTTAAAAAATGCGAGGGCCACATATCAGAGGTTAGTGAACAAGATTTTTAAAGAACAGCTTGGAAAAACAATGGAAGCATACGTGGACGATATGTTGGTGAAGAGCATGGAAGCAGGGCAACATTGTAAAGATCTGAGGGAAACGTTCGAGCTCCTCCGTCGGTACCATATGAGGTTGAATCCCTCAAAGTGCGTGTTCGGCGTTTCCCCAGGTAAATTCCTGGGCTTTATGGTGACTCATAGAGGTATAGAAGTAAATTCGGATAAAATACGAGCGTTGTTGGAGATGGAGGCTCCAAAGACTAAAAAGGAGATCCAAGTTCTGACAAGGAGGATAGCCTCCCTCAGCAGGTTTATCTCCTGCTCAGGGGACAAAGGCTTACCTTTCTTTAGAGCACTACGGAATAAGGGAGGATTCGAATGGGGGAAAGAGCAGGATGAAGCCTTCGAGCAGCTTAAGCAATACCTCGGATCCCCTCCTCTCTTGACAAAGGCAAAGAATGGGGAAGACCTCTATCTATATATAGCTTCCACGGAGAATGCCGTCAACTCGGTTTTGGTCCGGGAAGAGGGTAGGAAGCATCAGCCTATATATTACACAAGTAAGGTGTTAAGTGGTGCCGAGAAGAACTATTATATGGTAGAAAAAGCCGCCTTCTCCATCATCTGTGCAGCGCGGAAATTAAGACCCTATTTTCAAGCCCATAGGGTTGTCGTGTTAACAAACCTACCCATGAGACAAATTCTACAGCAACCGGAGAGTTCGGGAAGGATGACGAGGTGGTCGATAGAATTAAGTGAATTCGACATACAGTATCAACCGAGGCCCGCAGTCAAGGCTCAGGTACTCGCGGATTTTACAGCAGAAAGGCTCCCTAAGTCATCCACCAAGTCGGAGGAGTGGACATTGCACGTTGATGGGTCCTCTAATGCTGCTGGAGGGGGAGCCGGATTCATCCTTTCTAACCTAGAGGGCAATGAAACTCTCTTTGCCCTAAAACTAGAGTTCATAGCAACCAACAACGAGGCGGAGTATGAAGCCCTGTTAGTCGGCCTGCGCCTGGCGGAAGCATTAGGGGTGGCACAGATCAAAGTACTGAGTGATTCCCAGCTGGTGGTAGAGCAACTTAAAGGAGAATTCGAGGCTAGGGATCCAAGAATGAAGAAATATTTCTCCAAGGCAAGAGAGTACATAGAGGCATTCGCCCAGTTCGACATAGAACACGTACCGAGAGCAGAGAATAAAAAGGCGGACGCACTCGCGAAGTTAGCCTCGGCAACCGGTTCGGAATAGAAAGACACTATCTATCTTGAACGCATAGGGAAACCCTCGAACGAGGAGGACAGAATTAACTCAGTGGCGTCCGAATTCAACAAGGACGACTGGAGAGCGTCCTTATTCCTATACCTCCAGGACGAATCCTTACTAGAAGATAATAAGGAGGCTCAAAAGGTGAGGAGGAAAGCGGCAAGATATACGTTGATGGGCCGGGAGCTCTACAGGCGATCCCAAACGTTGCCCTACCTTCGATGTCTAAGCAAAGACGAAGGGGAATACATACTATGGGAAATCCACGAAGGAGTATGCGGAAACCACCTTGCCAGTAGGGCTCTAGCTCACAAAGCTATGCGACAGGGATTTTTCTAGCCCACAATGAAGAAGGACGCGGTTGAGCTCGTCAAAAAATGCGACAGATGTCAAAGGTGGGCAGTGGTACCGCACACACCCTCTAGTCTACTCTCCCCTCTAACCAGTCCCTGCCCTTTTGCTCAATGGGGGATAGATATCCTCGGACCTCTTCCACAGACGACTGGCCAGAAAAAATTCTTGTTGGTAGCAATAGATTATTTCACTAAGTGGGTAGAGGCCGAACCCCTAGCCAACATAATAGAGCGGAATATTACACGCTTCGTGTGGACCTCATTGGTTTGCTGCTATGGCATTCCCTCTGCGATAGTTACAGACCACGGGAAGCAGTTCGACAACGACCGCTTCAAAAATTTCTGTTCGGATCTATCTATTAAACTTCTCTTCGCGTCGGTGGCGCACCCCCAGAGTAATGGACAAGTAGAGAACATGAATCGGACGATTCTGCACGGACTGAGGACGCGACTCGAATCCATGCAAGGTAGATGGACAGAGGAACTCCCTTCCCTTATGTGGGCGTACCACACCACCAAGAGAGCAGCAATAGGGGAAACCCCGTTCATGCTTGTCTTCGGCGTAGAAGCGGTCATCCCAGCAGAGGTGGGGATACCCTCTTGGCGAAGGCAATACTTTAACGAGCAGACCAATAATGAGGAGCTCATATCAGAAATAGACCTACTGGAAGAGAGACAGGATCAGGCGAGTGTAAAAGTTGCCGCGTACCAGCAGAGGGTAGCAAAGTACTACAACCACCGTATGAAAGTACGAAATTTTCAGCCAGGAGACTTAGTCCTGAGGAAGAGGCGAAACAACCCGTCCGAGCCAGGGTCGCACAAGCAAAACCTAACTGGGAGGGCCCATACAAGGTCACCACAGAGATAAAACCCGGGACCTACAAGTTGGAAGAGGTAGGGGGGAAAGAAATCAAGAACACGTGGAATTCTGAAATGTTAAAGAAATATTATTCTTGAGAACTGCTTTTTGTAGCGCTGTAATAAAAGTGTCTTTTACAAAAAGTTGCATTACAACAATAAAGGTTGAAAAATTCAAAATACATGTTCGGTTCCTACATGCTAGTTTGCTTTACTCCCCTCTCCAACTTCCACCTCCTCCCCTTCTTCATCCTCCTCTAGTTCCTCTGCAGACTCGGGACTCTCGTCGCCATAACCATGAGAGCTTACACCGTCAAGAGGAATCTCAGGATGTTTAGTCCTTACTTGATCCCGCCACCTTCTGAAACCAATTCGATAAGCTTTGGAGGTGTCGATAAAGAATTTGTTCGACTCTTTGTACTTCTTCACTGCAGTTCGAGAAGCAGAAGCAGTAGCAGCAGCCTCCCTGGAAGGAAGTTTCTCCCTACGAAGGTGATCGATCTCTGCCTGTAGAGCCCGCTCGCGGGCCTCGGCCTCGTGCAGTTCATTCTAAGCAAGGACATATTTTTCCCGGGCATCGAGGGTCTGGCGGTACATCTCCGCGACCTTCTTCTCCTGGGCTAGATCCATCGTCGCCAGCTGCAGAAAATACCAAGTAAGGAAGTTAGCAAGGCTATGCATAAGTCCAAAAGTATAAAAACCCACTTTAAATAGGCACCTGGTACGAAGTATAGCGGATTTTCGCCGAGAGGGCGTCAGGAAGGGTACATTGGGCGTGCACAAAATCCTCAGCATGCACAGCCCAACGGAGAGCGGAGGCAGAACGGGTCTGCTCGTGGAAGATGGCTTCAACTTGAGCCTGAGAGTTCGTAAGAGGAGCAGCATGGACCTCATCAGTAAGGGTGCCGGAATCCCCTACTACGGGTGCATCCCTATGAGAGGATTCTCCTTCGACCTCCCTTCTCTTCTTCCTGCTCCTACTAACCCTTTGCTTTCTAGCCTCTCCCATGAGAGATTCATACCTGTTGAAGTCCATGTCTGCAAGGATAAAAGAGACAAGGAGTAAGAACACCAACAGTAAAGACGACAACCAAACATACACACATATACATAATAAGGGGGGAGAATGACTTGAGGAAACGGGGCTGATTCCCCACTGCATGAGGACACGCTCCTGGAGCAGCTCCTCATGAGGGATAATCCCCTGTTCACCGAGGGCATGAAGTTCTTTAAGGATGGCCTGCTCTTCAGGGGAAAGTCTGGGGAGGAGATGGCGCACTCGAACTACAAAGGAAAAAGGGGTGAAAGGAGAAAAGATGAGTTAGACGGATCACCTACGTGTAAGCCCTGCAAAAGAGGGTGGAAAAAGATAACCACGTTACCATCAAGAGGAGAAGACCAGACAAAGGAGCCTGTGTAATCCAGCTCTCCCGACGCAAAGAAGTAACGGGTCTTCCAGTTATGGATGGAAGAACTGCCTGGTGAGAAGAGTTTATAACCTGGTAGAAAGTTGAAATAATATAGCTCTTTCTCCGCAGAGTGAGATCACATCTGGAAACAACTTCTGAAGAGGAGGACGGTAGGCTGATGACCCAAGCGGAGTAGAAGCACAGCAAAACAGGTGAGCGAAAGATAAGAGTTCAGAACAAGTTGAGATGGTGCTATGCGATAAAAACGCAATACATTAGAAACAAAGGAGGGAAAAGGGAGCCTAAGACCCAAATCTAGATAATTGGTATACAGGCAGAGCTCCTCAGATTTTTGGTCAAGGGCTGATTCGGAAGCAGTTGGTAACCTAACAGTGACATTGGATGGTATGGCAAAAAGATAGCGAACATTTTGCAGGTCGGAAGAGGTGAGCTCACAACGAGCGCTCCGAACTGTTGTAGGTACCCTTAATGGCTGTGAGGAGGTCTCCATAGGAAAAAAACAAGCCTGAAGGAAACACTACTTAAGCCTAAGGGTCAAGCGAGCAAGCAACAGCAAAGATCAAGAAGAAAGGAGGCCAAGACAGATCAAGACAGTAAAATTTCACACAAACAACTAGGCAATCTTACAAGACAAGATCAAACATACAAAACTAGCGCAAGAACAATGAAGAACATGAAGAACAACAAGACAAAAATGCTATAGAGAGGGAAAGCATACCTAGCACCAAATAAGGGACTTGTGGAATGGAGAAGAGTAGAGAAGGAAGCAGTTCTCTTGGAATGAAGACGAGTGTGGAATGAAGGAGTCCACTGGCCTTTATATAGAGAGGAGGGCACGAATCCCATAGGCGGGAATCTCAAGAATTTTCATTTACGAGAAGGATTGCGTCTCGAGGGAGGCAAAGGACACAGAAAATCTCTGACAAGTGCACAGACAAGGCTTCCCGAGGACAAACGCCACCTCGGAAACACCAAGTTGCCTCGGACACAACGTTGGATGGATGACCATCAATAATGCTTTCCTCCAACCCACTTTCCGAGGTAGAACGCATTTAAAACCTGCTTTTTTGTATCTCTCGCAGGACAGAAGCGTGCAACGATGCCTCGGGAAAGTGAGATAGACGCGAAGGACGACCCAACAGATGAGCATGACTCATCGGGTGGAAGGCCCAAAATGACGAGCACGATTCGTAAGGCCAGAGCAACCCAACAGATGAGCACGACTCATCACGCGGACAGCCCAAAATGACGAGCACGACTCGTGAGGCCAGACCAAAAGATGAGCACGACTCATCAGGAGGATGGCCTAAAATGACGAGCACGACTCGTAAGGCCAGAGCAACCCAACAGATGAGCACGACTCATCACGCGGACGGCCCAAAATGACGAGCACGACTCATGGGGCCAAACCAACAGATGAGCACAACTCATCAGGAGGATGGCCCGAACTGACGAGCATGACTCGTAAGGCCAGAACAACCCAACAGATGAGCACGACTCATCACGCGGAAAGCCCGAGCAACGAGCATTAGTTGTAATGCCACACAGCCGAGTAGGTTGGTTAGCTTGGCCTGATTATTCAAAAAAAAAGCTTAGAAGAAACGCCTCGGCCCGAGTCTCTCTTCAAAGAGCTCGGCATTCTCAGACAGCTCGGCCCGAGTCTCTCTTCAAAGAACTCGCCACGAAGAGTTCGGCACGAGCCATTCTCAGACAGCTCGGCACGAGTCACTCTTTGAAGAGCTCGGCATGAAGAGCTCGCACGAGTCTCTCTTCAAAGAGCTCAGCATGAGTCGAGGAAGAGCTCGGCCCGAACAGCTCGGCAGAAACAGCTCGGCACGAATCCTTCCTCGAAGAGCTCGGCCAGAACAGCTCGGCAGAAACAGCTCGGCACGAATCCTTCCTCGAAGAGCTTGGCCAGAATAGCTCAGCAGAAACAGCTCGGTACGAATCCTTCCTTGAAGAGCTCGGCCCGAACAGCTCGGCAGAAACAGATCGGCACGAATCCTTCTTCGAAGAGCTCGGACAAACAGAGCCCGGCCCGAACAGCTCGACAGGAACAGCTCGGCACGAATCCTTCCTCGAAGAGCTCGGCCCGAACAGCTTGGCAGAAACAGCTCGGCACGAGTCCTACTTCAAAGAGCTCGGACAAAAGATCTTGGCCCGAATAGCTCGGACAAAAGAGCTCTGCACAAAACAGCTCGGACAAACACAGCTCAGCACGAGTCCTTCTTAAAAGAGCTCAGACTAAGGGGCTCGGCCCGAACAATTCGGACAAAACAGCTCGGCACAAACAGTCTTCACGAGCTGCTCAATTATTCTTCCCAAAAAAAAAAAAAAAAGGAGAAAAAGAGGGGAACACGAGGAAGTGTTAAAACTTCTAAATGGAAAGATGCAAACACAAATAACTATTCAAAATTCTATCCAGAAATTTGAAACTGAGGGGGTGACAACTGATATGCACATAATAAATCACGCTAATAAGGGCAGGTCAATGCCTGTCTCATACTTTCTCCAGGTCTGACTTTCTGACGAGTGATTAGCTCCGACCTAATAAAGAGGAGGAGAGATTCACGCCGATGCCCTTAAAAATCGAGTAATAGGCGCACGCACTTATGGCCGGAGAGCGATTCACGCCCCCACGCAATAAATCCGAGCCAACCAGCGGTCAACTCAAGCCCCTATAAGAAGGGATTGGGAGTACAGGCAAAGGTAAGTCACATAACACTATTCTACTGTTGCATTTAGCCTTCCTAAAAGCCTTCCTCTTACTTAGGCATCGGAGTGATCCCCCGGAGTACACCCCGGGTCCTCCCAGCCTTTGTTCTTTTCTTCTTTCAGGTCAATGAGAGTCGAAGGAGCATCCTAACTATTTTTTACCCCGCAACACAATGTTGAAATATTTTCTAAAATATACGATTTTATGGATTTTTAAAAGTCTTCCTTTGATGAATTTTCTAAAGCATTTAATGTTATGTGTGTTTGTCCCATATTGGAAAAAGTAGAAAAAAATGGTCATTAATAAATGTCAAAGTGGAATAATCTCTTAAAATTGGTTAAGAGAAAGTGCTATTATGCACTCTAGCATGCACACGCCCACGCGTGCGACGTGGGCTGTGGGGCGCTAGTGGCGCATTTAGTTGGCGCACAGGCACTTAGCACTTTGCTTTCGATGAGGACGAATTTGCTTCACGATTTCAACATATGCAACCTTTTGGAAAAGACATAATTTTACCTATAAATAGACAGGGTTAACTCCACGAAATAGACAAGAAAATTCATCATTCTCTCATTCTCTTTCTTACATAAACCTTTCACAAATTATATCTTTTTCAAATCTGGATTCTATTTTCTGCAAAGATAGAATTCTAAAAGGTTTATTCAGATTACCCTAAGGGTGTTGGTGATCAATTTTCGTTTTTGTACAACGTAAACTAATATCAGATCATAATCTGGGTTTCATAGTATTCTGAAAACTTATTTGTTGACTCAATATACACCAATCTAGTGGAGACAAATAACATTTTAAGGTAAACAACATTGTAACGTGCCTTGAAACAATTTCTTTTCTGCAACGTTTCCTCTTATTATTCCTACAATCAGGCTTCTGGGATGAACACAGAAAACCAGCAACTTCCAGTACCGCCCATTGCACCCAATATCTTCATCCAGCAATTGCAGTGTAGAAGCCCAGAAAGTGCATCAATAAATGTATGAGAATTCAGGCTTTGTCCTAATCTAATTTTGAAACCAAATTGCTTCTCCTCAGGTAACTTCAATTAGAAGCATTGTTGGTAGTTACTGAGCCAAGAAAAATATACTTTCCATGATGTGAGTTCTTTAAAATGAAGTGACTTGAGAAATAATTGATGAGCAATATCACGTAGGTTGATTGGTTGGAGTTCCAAGGAGAAAAAATTCTAATATGGATATACCGTTTTGTGGTTGAGACTTCGTGCAATCTTTCAAAGCCCCCCACTGCAAGAGAAGACTGCAACTAATTACAGTTCAAATTCCACAAACATAATAAGACCCTAGGCATTATGTTATCATTGTGGACATTAGAGATTACCAGTATCAAATGAGTAACCTTCTAAAAATGAATCATAAAAATAATTTAATGCCTGAGTTTCAATAACATCTCTATTTCTGACTAGATTCTTTTCATGGTAATTCAATTCAAATTTTAATTTCCTCCGTTGAATTAAAATTTGTTTGGTTAAAAAATGACTATCGACATTGATGCTATAAGTTATCATACTATTATATATTAACTATTTTGAATGTTTTTAATAATTTAATTTAATATTTCAACGAAGTAGGAATGCATAACCAATTGATATTTTTGATAAATTTAGTGAAATGTTTAATAATTTAATTTAATCTTAGTCGTTTAAACAGATATACATTATGTTTTTCAGTTTATTTTTCAAAAACTTTTAGCCATCTTGTTTTGTTACTTTAAAAATCATTTTCTGAGATTTTAAAATAAGGTCTCTCTAAGTCCATAACAACCCTTAATGAGTTTCAAAACATTTCAACATGATATTTAGTATGAAGTACTTACATAATTCATCCTATGGCCTTAAACACTCTAGGCTTGAAGTCTTTATATGTGTCTTTGCTTTGAATCCTCTTAGACTTGAGCTTGAGTCATCTTTAGGCTTCCACATGCTTTGATCATTTTGATCCTCTTGAGCATTCTTTGGATCACTTTGAAGATGGAGTGTGACTTTATGATCCTTGTGATACTGAACTGGCAATTATTTTTTTTTTTTTGTTAAATCTTTTGAACTTTGTTATTCAAGCTTTTCTGAAATATCATCACTTAAACACAGCAGGTTAAATCAACCTTTATTTGTCATCATCAAAATGAGATTCGAAAGCCATGTTAGGCCAACAATCTCCTCCTTTTTTATAATGATAAATAAGGAGCAAAGATGAGAGAACCTTGATAAGGCTCCCCCTTACAATAAGCATGCTTTTAAAAAATTATGAAAAATGATGATTTCAAATATGAGTAAGTTCAAAAAATAAGTCACAATCAAGTATATTGCATTATAGCTCATGTCAACATTTATGCTTATAGCCTTATTCTTCTTATGTTCTTATTTTTGCATTTATTCTCCCATGCTATATGCCAAGATTTATATGTTTTACATATTTGCTATGTTTTGCTATGTTCTTATTTTTCATCGTTGCTCTTTCATCGTTGCTCTCTAAGATCTCATGTTTGCTTAATATCTCTCCCCCTTTGACATCAATCAAAAACAAATGAGGCACAAAGAGTCATAAAGAGCATAGTCATATTACACAAAGTCATAAGTAATGGAATTACAAGCCAAACTTTAACCAAAAAACAAACAAAACAACATAAAACAACGCCAATACATAGAGAGTTCTTAAGACAACACAAAGTAACAAATAAATCAGTTACCATCAGCATCATCATTATCCTCTTTAGCTTCCTCTTCATCACCTTCCTCACTTCCTTCCTCAGATTCTTCATCGAATGAAGCATCACTCCGAGGGGCAAAACTAGTATGCATAGAATCAACACCACGAGATGAGCTAGCCAGATACTTCTCAATATGAGTTAGGTGCTGATCAAGTGACGAACAGGTAGTGTGAAGTGAAGATACATTCTCTTGAAGGGATTGAAGTCCTGATCGCATATCTCTACTGAAAGTAGAGAATTCATGATGGAAAGGAATAAACCAAGAGGAAGTGTCTGCTGGAGGTCCTTGATCCTATGCTGGAGGAGAAGGAGGAGGAACAGTTGCTGCCCTTTGAGGTCGTCCTCCTTTTAAGAACCAACCCTAATCGTGTTTTTCATATCTCATTTTCTTGAGGGTTGTGGAGGTGAAAAGGTCATATCGTGTACGTTTGATGAACAACTCAGTAGGTGTGGTAACATTAAGTTAAGCAAAGATAAGGTTTAACACACTTCCATACGGAAGAGTTACGCTAGTTGCTTCCAATTTGGCCAACATCCATTTCAAAATAAGGTTAGAAAGATCAAGTTTCTTCCCCTTTAGTAAACACCATAAAACAAAGCAATCGACATAGGAAAGATGATCATATGAGCCAGCCTTAGGTAGGGTGTTGTTGGAGATGATTTTATAAAGTATTTGGGCCCGAAGATTCAGTTGTTTATACATAAGTGGATGGCCAAAATAAACAGGTTCGTTGACCATAATCGGTGGAAAAAATTCTTTGGGTGTGAAGCCTTGCTCTAGAATCCAAGTTTAAGCAAAGGCTAGACAATCAAATTCACTCGAGGTGATATGCAAAATGGGAGCCAAGATTTGTGGAGTTAAAATAATCTTCTTTCCTCTAACCTCAGTGGTTAGGACATTTTCACCATGGATCATGTTTGCATAAAATTTTTTGACTAAGTTTGGATACATTCCTTTGGCTTGATAAACTAAAAGGTTCTTCCAACCAATATTCCTAAACATAGGTAGGATTTTTAGAAATTTAGAATCAAAGAAGGTGGTGTCGATGACCTTACCGAAAATTGGGTTGGTAGAATGGAGATTAGAATGATATCGAAGCTTTGATTGGGGAGTGACAAGCCATTGTTCGATGTTGTTATCATCCCTTTTGAAAGAAGATCCTCAATTTGTTATAGTCTTTGTGCGAGGCATCTTTGATTTTGGAAGAACTCTTGCAAGAGAAACCTTAAAATCCGTGGGAAAAAGAGGAAGAGAAGGATTTTGGGGCTTTGATTCGAGGGATTTTGAGTGAGGAATCAAGGGAGACCAAGAGTTGGAGCTTTGGGTGAGTGATGGAGCAAGGTTCAATAGCCTGAAGTCTGCAGAGTTAGGGTTTTCGTGCTTAAAAATATATAGTACCCACGAAGTCAAGTGCCTAAAGTTTAAGCTCAATCGCTTGAAGATTTTCTGAAATTCAATTTCAGCAAGCAGTAGCACCTCAGTTGTCTGAGGTCTGATGGCTCAAGCGCCCGAGCCTTCAATATACTGTGTTTAGTCGTCTAAGCTTCCAAACTCAGTCGTTTGAACCCCCTAACCTTCTAAATATTTTATTTTCACTTAACATGAACTCTTCCTTCTTTTGATTTATCATATTATCAGGCTCCAATTATCTTTTCAATTTGTTTTTTAAGGCATATGGCTTCTTTGATCTTTGAACATAAACTTCAAACACTCCAAGTTTTCTTGATGTTTGGCCAACAATGACATTTTGTATTTATTTGATATATTTCATAAGCTCTTCTTTTAGATTTCTACTGATTTAATATCCTTGGGTTGGATTAATTGGTTTTCTTACTTTCTAAAAGTGAAAAGCTAATCCTAATGTCTTTGAAGTCTGTTTTTCTTTCTTGAGTCCGGATGGTTTAGCTAGCGATATTTCTTTTATTCTCGAAACTTGTTTAATTTTCACACCCTTTCTTCTTAATGGACATTCAAACTTAATGTGTCCTTTCTTCTTATATAGAAAATGTTGACTTTTTGAGTCCGATCTCATTTTGATAATAATAAAACACAATTAACTCATTTGTGCATTGAACTTTTTTAGTAGCAACATTATTTAGCATGCACGGAAGGTGAGGAAGTCATGGAAGCCATGAGGAATTTGAAGTGCATACAATCTGGCACAATCCATGGAACTAAAAGACTAGAAGAATGAAGATGCAAGTGTCAAAGTTCAAGATCATCATGGGAATGGGTATTTAGAATTGATTGTATTTGCATATTTTATATGATATAACTAGAAGCTCAAAATATGCCCTACAGATGCATCTTATGAAAATTTTCAAGGGTTAAACATAGACTTAGAGACCTTACTTTGAACCACGGAAAATGTTTTATACGAGATCAAAGCAAGAGAGCAAAATTGATTTTGAAACTGATATTAAAAATTCTGAAGTTGGTCTGCCCAGATGACTGAGGTGTACCCTCAGAAGTCTGAAGATGAAACCTTAGATGACTGAAGTTTTTACTTAAAACTTCTGAAGAATTTCCTTAGAAAACTGAAGAATTAGTTTAGTCATTTGAAGAATTAATTTTTGAAACACAGAACAAGAAAAACACCTTCATACGTCTGAACAGTCAAGTTCAGTTATCTGAGCTGGGACTTTAGAAGACTGAACCTATAGTTTAGTCGTTTGACCCTGTGTCCAGACTATAATTTTCAGTACTTAAGGAACATCAAACTTCTAAACCCGAGAGCTCAGTCGTCTGAACCTACAAAATTTTTAAAATTCAAAACTTTAGCGAGAAAACTAGCAGATTATTTTCTTAATCTAATTGATCCAACGGTCAAGGCTTAACCTAAGGCCGCCGAGATTACTTATAAAAACAACCTCTAAACCCTAGTGCCTCACCTTTTGCATAAGATTGAGAGACTTGAACATGCTGCTGAACTATTGTCTGCACTCCAACTGATACACATGTATTTTTTGGGCGTTTGCTACGTTGATCATAATGATATTTACGCACGTATTCTGAAATCAAAGGTGGTATTGAGGTTTAAGTATTTTTAGCATTTAAATCTGATTTTTTGTTTCCCAAATTTATTATTTTAATATATTTCTTGGGAGCATGAATCAATATTTCAGTATTGTATATTGATTGATTGAATAAATATGTGAGAAAGTTATTTTTGAAATAACTAAATCTTTGAGATATTTTATAGCTAATTTTCTGTTCAAAGATTTATTATTTGAATCATTTGATTGCAAATACTAACAGCTTCTAAATACGTATTCTTGAGGAACATTATTCTTGAAAAAATAGTGTTTAAATCTTTGCAATATTCAAAGTCATATATTTATTCAAAGATTCAACTTTATAAATTATTGATAGCAAGAACCTAGATTTGTGCATTATTCAAGATTATTTTTGAAAGGATCTTATTTTCTATTTTGCGCATAAAGTATTTTGAAATCGAACCATACATTTCTCCAAAACATTTATTTATTAAATCATTTTTGAGAGATATTGATTTAAGGGTAGATTTGTGAAGCATATCATTCATATAACGATTTCACCGTTACATTCATACTGAGCTTCAAGTTTTATAATATGGATATGTGTTAGGATTTTCTATTGTACTTATTAGTTTGTATAGAAGCATCTGAGTGGTCATGAATTTTATCAATTTATTGTATTAACAGTTCGGATTGTGAACCGGGGAGGAGGAAGTTGTGCCTCTTGTAAGCAGCGGAGTAGGAGGAAGTCGTGCCTCTTGTAAGCAGTGGGTTTGTAACAGGAAGCTACGTCCCAATTTAAGGAGTAGATTAGTAGAATCCTTGGGGGTTTTGCCCATGGCGAGGACGCAGGCCGGATTCGACCGAACCTCATTAAAAATTCAGTGTCTTCGCTCTCTATCTCTTTTATATTTTTGCACCTATATTCATTTTATATCTGTTGTGTATGTTTTAAATATTTATATATATATATATATATATATATATATGAATATCTAAAATACATGAGAGTAATTGGGTAATACTGAATTAATTAAGATATCCATGGATTAAATCAATTGAGTTGTATAATACTGAAATCAGTGTGTATCCAAATTTGTGTTTGTATGGTTAGGATTTAAATCAAGGATTGAAATACCAAAATAATTTTTAAAATACCCAATTCACCCCCCCCCCTCTTGGGATTACACCTAAATTAACATTTGATATCAGGGTCTCGTTGCATAGACTTAAACGTTTTTCTAAAAAGATCATGATGGCTCATTTTGGTATATCCCCATTCGGTGTGGGACAAATCTCTGCAAGGCCTTCAATGTTTTATGGTGAAAATTTCACCAATTGGAAAAAAAGAATGACTATTTTTATCAAATCAATGGATTGGAAGACTTGGAGAATAATTGATCAAGAAAACTTAATACTTATGAAAATTGTTGATAATGTTAAAATTCCTAAATCTGAATATGAGCTGAATAAGAACGATATGAAATTAATGCAAATAAATTTCGGTACCATGAATATTCTATTGCTTGCTTTAGATACTAATGTTTTTCATGAAATCAAGTCATGTCAAAGTGCTAAGGAGATATGGGAAGAACTCGATAGGAGATTTGGAGAGACCAAAGGAAAGAAGTCCACCACTTGGCGAAATTCATGCTTAAATGATCAAGCAGTGGAAAATTGTGGCCTAGTTGCATTAATCGATGAAGAGGTACACTTTACTTCTTCTACTTCTCATAATGATTCTCAAAATGATTCATGCAATGATTGTGATACATCTCGTGATACATATTGTGATAATTTTGGTATTGAGTCTTATGATGAATTTGATAATGATAACATGTCATCTTATGAGGAATTACAAAAGGGATTTGTTAAGGCTTATAAAATTTTAACAAAGATGTCTAAAAAGAAAACAATGTTGAAAAATGAAAATAAAGACTTAACAAAATAGTTAGAAGATCTCAGAGAGTCTCATACTTAGAAATTAAGAGATTAATAATCAAAAAAGAGGCATCACTGAAAGAATTAGAATAAAAAATTAGTGTTGAAAAAGAAAAGGATTTGAAAATCATGAAATTAGAAAATAAGAATGATATGATGGCAAAAGAGCTGAAAGAGTTAAGATCCAAGATTTCAAGTGATAATGTAAAAGATCTTCAAATTTCTGAACTTGAATGTAAAGCAAACAAAATGACCGATGAATTTATAAAATTACAAGCTGTTTGCAAAGGCTTAAAAAATTTAAAAATTCAAGACCTAGACAGAAAGATAGAGGATTAAGCTAAGATCATCCACACATTTACTAGGGGCAAAGAAAATCTTGATAAACTCTTGGGTTCTCAAAAGATGACCTTAAATAAGGAAGGTATAAGTTACAATGGAATTGAAAATACAAGAAGAAAGAACCTATACTTGGGGTACTTTGTTAAAGGATCAAAGTTTTATGCTAGTACCTCATCCGGTTCTTATGCTCACACCACCTACCAATTATGTAAAAATAAAGGGCACATTAAATTTGATTGTTCATTTAAAAGGAAAGGTGTGAAGCCCAAATAGGTCTAGAGAGTCAAAGAAAAATGGGTACTAAAAACGAACTCCAAAAACTCCTCCTTAGACTTTAGGATTGAGAATTTAGTGGAGTCTGCCACATAAACAAAATGGGGTCGTGATGACTAATAGGCTTTGGGAATAGTATATGCTTAAAATGTAAAATCTTAGTATATGTATTTACTACACTATTATTATACTAAAAATCCTACAAGAAAGTTAAGTCAATATGATTTCTTTAAGCAATACATTCAATCTGACTACCTAATGATTTTATATCATAATGATTGGGTAAAATGTTAAAATATTGGATAGCATGCAAATCTTGATTTATTCAAAGTGAAGGTTGAGAGATTAACTATCTAAAATATCATAAACCTTGCTCTATGAAATAAAAAAAAAAACATAAATCACATCTTCAAGAAAATCTCAGAAGCATGCTCTATGAAATTCACTTCCAAATGGAAAAGGTAACTGTGCCTGGTAAATAATTCTTAATGTTTAATTCCTGATTAAAATCCTAAGCGTAGTTGTCCATTGCACAAATTCGAGTTTTAGGATATTCATCTTGATATATTTCATTTATCCCTAAACTCTTCTCTGATTATAAAAAGCGAAAATAAAAAATAAGTCATCATTTTAGGACTAAGCACTGATAAATCATAAATTCTATATCTATCAAGTGCTTATTAAAAGATATTCTGCTATAATCAAATCAGGGGCATTCTCTAAGGAATCAAATTGTTTATCAAGACATTCTTAATAAATATCCCCTTTGTGCTTAAAAATGAAAAAATCCCTAATTTTGATTTGTGATTAAGTCATTTCCTCCACAAGAAATCTTTACCATATCACAATCATATCCAGTAAAGATTCATCTATCCTAGGCTCGTACCCTTGCTTAAAATTGAAGACATACTTATAAGGTACCGTCCGATGATTGGATAATTAGAAATACCCAAAGAGCAGTATTCAAAAATTAATATTCTCCCACATAAGTAGTTGGATATATTTGCTTCCACGAAATAGTTTGAACACTGTCCACTCATAACGAATATTCTTCTGAACTTAATGATAATTTAATTATTAAGAGTTTTGTCAAATCTCACTTCACAAGCTCTCAAACTTCAAGTCAAATCAATTATAAGCTTTTGAATATGTCAAATGGCTAAGTTATTTGCAATAGGTTCAATCTATATGAAAATGCAAATGACTAGGAAACCTATGCATTGAGATCCATAAGAAAAGATGTAATATAGGCTTATGACCCTCAAGTAGAATTGTTTATGACTTTTTGGTCCTCTAAGCTAAAGCAGGTAAAGTCAAGTATAAATCATTGAAAATCTTAAAACACTCGGCTAAACAGGTGAAGAATGATTAAAAGAAAAAGACATAAGACGATGATAAGTGCATAACTAAGGGGGAACAAATTAACTTGAAAACTATGGCTCTGAAAAATAAGCGTAATTCACATTTGGTATCATATTTTTTATTTAAATTTGATATTAAATAATGAATGGTATGTGTAAATTCTTTTGTACATATTTGATGTAACTTGTTAACCACATGAATTTTTTTAAACTATACTAAACTAAATTTGTTGCATGCTTGAAAATATTTTGAGGAGTTGAGCTCTATCCCTAGAGTAAGAGCATAAAGAAATCATGAGCATCATAATATTGCTATAGTTGGTCTAAAATATTTTACAATGATTGCTTATATGGCTTTGAACTAGTAGTGAAATTAATTGTTGATAAGTAAAGCATTTCATTCCATCTATGCAAGTATTCAAATTCATAGGGGGAGCATCTGGAAATTATTTCCTATCTTATCATGCTCACTAATATTTTTTTTTTCTTAGATGTGTATTGAACTTTCTATGGCATGCACTCAATCATGATGATCTTATTGAATATTCTAGATGAAAAATATATTACGTTGCCACAAGTTCCTTGAATTAACCATATATCCTTGTTTTAAAATGCATTGCTATAAATAGGATCTGTATGGTTGGTCTTTTTGGTTATAATTCTTTCCGGAATGTACTTAAAGCAAAAATCTATAGCACAAATTTTTTTAAGATCCAAAAGGTGAGAGATATATACTTGAGCAAATTTTGATGAGAACTAAAGGGGGAGAGAAAATTTTTTTACGATAAAAAGGGAGAGAGATATTTAAAAAAAAAACATTGTTGCAAAACGGGGGAGTCATCTTTTTTAAGCTAAGAATTTTTTTTTTTACACTTAACCCTTTTGCTGATGCCAAAAGGGTAAGAGGATTAATGAGCAAAATGAAATACTCATTGTGTTTAGGGAGAGAGGATTACTGTGCATACACTTTATTGTTATATCTAGATGCATATTGAACTGAACTTAAATATCAATTTTGAAATTTATGCATTTTGCTCTAGTGTTTGTCATCATCAAAAAGGGGGATATTGTTAACTTTTTGAGTCCGATCTTGTTTTGATAATGACAAAACACAATTATCTTATCTGTGCATTGAGCTTTTTTAGCAAGAACATTATTTAGCATGCACGAAAGGTGAGGAAGTCATGGAAGCCTTGAGGAATTTGAAGCGTATACAATCTGGCATAATCCATGGAACTAAAAGACTAGAAGAATGAAGATGCAAGCATCAAAGTTCAAGATCGTCATGAGAATGAGTATTTAGATTTGATTGTATTTGCATATTTTATATGATATAACTAAAAGCTCAAAATATGCCCTACACATGCATCTCATGAAAATCTTCTAAGGTTAAACATGGACTTAGAGACCTTACTTTGAACCCCAAAAAATATTTTATAAAAGATCAAGTAAAAGAACAAAATTGATTTTGAAACTGAAAATAAAAATTGTGAAGTTGGTCTGCCCAGACGACTAAGGTGTACCCTCAGAAGCCTAAAGATGAAACCTCAGACAACTGAAGTTTTTTACTTCAGATGTCTAGAGAATTTCCTCAGAAGATTAAACAATTAGTTCAATCATCTAAAGAATTAATTTTTGAAACACAGAACAGGCAAAACACCTTCAGACGTCTGAGCCGTCAAGTTTAGTCATCTGAGCTAGGACTTTAGAAGACTGAACCTACAGTTCAGTCGTCTGACCCTCAGTCAATACTATAATTTTCAGTACTTTAAGGAACATCAAACATCTGAACCCAAGAGCTCAGACGTCTGAACCTATGGAAATTTTAAAATTCTGAACTTCAGTGAGAAAACACGTAGATTATTTTCTTAATCTAATTGATCCAATGGTCAAAACTTAACCTAAGGACAAGATTACTTATAAAAACAACCTCTAAACCCTAGTGCCTCACCTTTTGCATAAGATTGAGAGACTTGAACATACTGCTGAACTATTACCTGCACTCCAACTAATACATATCTAGCTTTTGGGCGTTTTCTACGTTGATCATAACGATATTCACGCATGTATTCTGAAATCAATGGTGGTATTAAGGTTTGAGTATTTTGAGCATTTAAATCTGATTTTTTGTTTCCCACATTCATTATTTTAATATATTTCTTTGGAGCATAAATCAATATTTCGGTATTGTATATTAATTGATTGAATAAATATATGAGAAAGTTATTTTTGAAATAACTAAATCTTTGAGATATTTTAAAGCTAATTTTCTGTTCAAAGATTAGTTATTTGAATCATTTGATTGCAAATACTAAGAGCTTCTAAATACGTATTCTTGAGTAACATTATTCTTGAAAAAATAGTGTTTAAATCTTTGCAATATTCAAAGTCAGATTCAACTTTATAAATTATTGATAGCAAGAACCTAGATTTGTGCATTATTCAAGATTATTTTTGAAAGTATCTTATTT
The DNA here is from genome assembly GCF_029873635.1 of Malania oleifera. Lineage (NCBI taxonomy): Eukaryota > Viridiplantae > Streptophyta > Magnoliopsida > Santalales > Ximeniaceae > Malania > Malania oleifera. The sequence goes on along the minus strand of NC_080422.1, from coordinate 40,508,023 downwards.
TATATTTTGCGCATAAAGTATTTTGAAATCAAACCATACGTTTCTCCAAAGCATTTATTTATAAAATCATTTTTGGGAGATATTGATTTAAGGGTAGATTTGTGAAGCATATCATTCATATAACGATTTCATCGTTACATTCATGCTGAGCTTCAAGTTTTTTCATATGGATATGTGTTAGGATTTTCAATTGTACTTATTAGTTTGTATAGAAGCATTTAAGTGGTGAGGAATTTTATCAATCTATTGTATTAATAGTTCAGGTTGTGAACCGGGGAGGAGGAAGTTGTGCCTCTTGTAAGCAATGGAGTAGGAGGAAGTTGTGCCTCTTGTAAGCAACGGAGTAGGAGGAAGTTGTGCCTCTTGTAAGCAGTAGAGTGGGAGGAAGTTATGCTTCTTGTAAGCAACAGAGTAGGAGAAAGTTGTGCCTCTGGTAAGCAGCGTAGTAGGAGAAAGTTGTGCCTCTTGTAAGCAACAGAGTAAGAGGAAGTTGTGCCTCTTGTAAGTAGTGGGTTTGTAATGGGAAGCTCCGTCCTAGTTTAAGGAGCAGAATAGTAGAATCCTTGGGGTCTTTTCCCAAGGCAAGGATGTAGGCTGGGTTTGGCCGAACCTCGTTAAAAATTTGGTGTATGCGCTCTCTCTCAATCTCTTTTATATTTCCACACCTATATTCATATTATATATGTTGTGCATGTTTTAAATATTAGTATATATGAATATCTAAAATACGTGAGAATAATTGGATAATACTGAATTAATTGAGATATCCACAAATTAAATCAATTGAGTTGTATAATACTGAAATCGGTCTGTATCCAAATTTTTGTTTGTATGGTTAGGATTTAAATTAAGGATTGAAATACCAAAGTAATTTTTAAAATACACAATTCACCCCCCCCCTCTCAAGATTACACCTAAATTAACAGAAAACATATGGTGTGAGTGTAAGCATTTGAAGAGGTGCTAACATAATCCTTAGAGGCTTTTGTAAAGTATCCCATGTAATGATTATTTTTCCTTTTATTTTCAACTCCATTGAATCATATGCCTTCTTTATCCAAGAACATTTTGTAGAGACCCAAATCGGTAAAATATGGAAATTAAATAAGAAAAGGAAAAAGGGGATTTCAGCATGCTTTATCGACGAAGTCCATGTTCTCGTCGACAAAGGCCTTTATGTCATACACAACTCTTCCAAAGACCATCCATATACGAAATCATAAAAAACTAACAAACTAAAACAACCTACCTTACTTGACCTGAATTAAAACTAACACTTTCCTGTGTTGCTTACTGATCTGTTTAGGGTTAAACCTTTCTAAAAAGCCGTGGGTATTTCTTGCATATTTCTGTCTCTAACTCCCAAGAAGCCTCCTCTACTGCGTGATTCAGCCACAACACCTTTACTAACGATATATCCTTAGTACACAGTTCCTGTATTTTTCGATCTAGATTCTGAAGTGATACCTCCTCGTATGCCAAAGCATCATCGATCTCCAAAGGTTCACAATTTATCACATGCGAAGGATCTGGCACATGCTTCCTTAGCACTGATACGTGGAAAACATCATGAACTCTACACAATGCTGGGGGTAACGTCACACGATAGGCAATTGGACCTATCCATTCCAAGATCTTCAGTGGCCCAATGTACCGAGGGCTTAACTTGCCTTTCTTCTTGAACCTCATCACCCCCTTCATCGGAGCAATCCTCAAGAATACCATATTACCAATCTCAAACTCTAGCTCCCATCGATGAGTATCCGCATAACTCTTCTGTCGACTCTGTGCTGTTTTAATCCTTTCCCTGATAAGCTCAACCTTTGCAGAGGCCTGTTGAACTAATTTTAGTCCCAAAATCTGCCGCTTGCCTATCTCATCCCAGTGCAATGGAGATCGGCACCAGCGACCATACAAAGCCTCATATGGTGTCATCTCGATATTGGTCTAATAACTATTATTATATGCAAACTCTACAAGCGGTAGATAATGAATCGAACTATCCCCAAAATCCAACACACACGCCCGCAACATATCCTCTAAAATATGAATGGTCCTCTTAAACTGCCTATCCGTTTACGGGTGAAACGCCGACACTGAAAGTGAGTTGAGATCCTAAGGTGTCCTGCAAACTCTTCTAGAACCAAGAAGTGAACCGTGGATCTTGATCTGAAACAATAAAAATCAGGACGCCATGGAGTCGTACGATTTCCTGTACATACAGCTCTACTAGCCTATTCATAAATTAATTGACTCTGATTGGGACAAAGTGTGCAGTCTTCATCAGTCGATCCATAATAACCTAGATAGCATTCTGCCCATGCATCGCCGAAGGCGTTCCTAATACAAAGTCCATCGAGATATGCTCCCACTTCCACTTAGGGATATCAAGTGGTTGAAGTGGTCCCACTGGCCTCTAGTGCTTTGTTTTTACCTACTAACTTGTCAGGCACTATTTCACGAATCTGGAAATCTCCCTTTTCATGTTACTCCACTAGAAGAATTCTCGCATATCTCTATACATCTTCGTACTTCCTGGATGAACAGTATGGAGAGAGTGATGAGCCTTCTCCAGAATTTTCTTTCTAATTGTCGTGTCATTAGGCACATATAATCTGCATGTGAAATCTGAGAACTCTCTCCTATAAGACATTAAAGTCTAGTTGCTGCCCACTCCGTACTTTCTCCACAATTTCCATTAGCTTTGTGTCTTTCATCTGAGCGGCTTTAATTTTCTCCTGTAAGTTTGGCTAAATGATCAAACTGGCCATGATCGCTTGTGGATCCCCGTCCACTAACTCCACACCCAACCTCTCCAGGTCCATTGCTGATCCGATGTTGTGCCACAACCACTGAAACTAATGCACCCATTGACTTTTGACTTAAAGCATCAGCTACCACATTTGCCTTTCTTGGGTGGTAACTAATGGTATAGTCGTAGTCCTTAATCAACTCAAGTCATCTCTTCTGCCTTATATTCAATTCCATCTAGGTGAAGAAGTATTTAAGACTCATGTGATCCGTAAAGATCTCGCACTTTTAACCATATAGGTAGGCCCTCCAGATCTTTATATCAGGGTTGTCTTTGGCGGTGTATGGGCAAAATGCTATCTGGGTTATTGTGGATTGACTGACGAAGACTCCTTAAGATACCCAAGTCCTAAGTCAATAGAACCTATTAAGTATCTTAATATTCTTTTTATGGCTATTTGATAAGACTCCTTAGGAGCTGATTGAAATCGTGTGCACATGAATACGCTAAACATTATATCTACTAGTTGTCAAGTACAACAAACTTCCTATCATACCTTAGTAGTGTTTCTTATCAACTGGTTTTCCTTTTTCATCCTTATCAAGACTTAAGGAAGTACTCATTGGAGTTCCTATAGGCTTGCTACTTTCCATGTCAAACTTCTTAAGCATACCCTTTATATACTTTGATTGATTTATGATAGTTCCATTTTTGGCTTGCTTAATTTGTAGTCCTAGGAAGTATGTCAATTCTCCCATCATGCTCATTTTCAAATTCCTCTTGCATACATTTTGCAAATTCCTTACATAAATCGTCATTTGTAGCACCAAATATGATATCATCCACATAGATTTGGATAATGAGCATATCTTCCTTCTTAGATTTTATAAATAAAGTGTTGTCAACCTTTCCTCTAGAAAATCCTTTTTCTAATAAGAATCCACTCAACCTCTCATACCAAGCCCTAAGAGCTTGTTTCAACCCATATAATTTTTATGTTAATCTAAACACATAATCAAGGTTATGAATATCCTCAAAACCTGCAGGTTGTGCCACATGGACTTCTTCATTTATAAAACTATTTAGGAATGCACTCTTCACATCCATTTGATAAAGTTTGAATTCCTTGTGAGATGCATAGGCTAATAGCAGTCTTATGACTTCCATTCTAGCTACTTGAGCAAATGTTTCATCGTAGTCTATTCCTTCTTCTTGGTTATATCCTTGAGCCACAAGTCTAGTTTTATTTCTTACCACATTACCATTTTCATCCTTTTTATTCCTAAATACCCATTTTGTTCCAATTATTGAATGGTCATCCGGTCTAGGAACTAATTTCTATACTTTATTCCTCTCAAATTGTTTTAAATCTTCTTGCATAGCAACTATCCATGAATCATCACTTAAGGCTTCCTCAATGTTCTTGGGTTCATCTTGAGATAAGAATGCATAATCATTACATAGATTCTTCAAATAAGATCTATTAGATACGCCTCGTGAGAGTTCTCCTATGATTTGGTCTTTTGGATGGTCTCTTACAAATTTCCAATCTTTAGGTAATTCAGAATTTTCTGTAGGATCATCATTTGAAGTTAATTCAGTTTTCTCTCCTTTTACTTCTATGATTTCTAAGTCTTCTAGTTTTTGTGTAGCATCAGCTTTAACTGCTTCAACATTTATTGTTTTAGTGAATGAATTTTCTTCATTAAAGGTTACATGTATTGATTCTACAATTGTAAGGGTTCTTTTATTATATATTTTGAATGCTTTACTCTTTAATGCATATCCTAAGAATCAGATTTAGCATCAAATTTCCCCAAATCATCTTTATCATTTAGTACAAAACCCTTGCATCCAAATGCATGAAAGTAAGATATGTTAGCCTTCTACCTTTCCATTATTCATAGGGAGTTTTGTTTAGGCTAGGTCTTATGGATACTCTATTTATCACATAGTATGCGGTATTTACCGCTTCAGCCCAAAAATACTTACGTAGCTTATGCTCATTTAACATGGTAGATTCCATCTTCATTACAAAATTTTTCAACTTCTTTGTTGTTGAATTCTCTTCCTTGATCACTCCTAATGTTTAAAATACCATATCTTTTTTCATTTTGACGTCTCTTGTACAAGTTTATTAGCACCTTGCATGCTTCATCTTTGGAGGCTAAGAAAAGTACCCAGGTAAACCTGGAGTAGTCATCAACTATGAAAAAAGCATATTGCTTTCCTCCTATGCTTTGTATTCTAGTAGCACCGAATAAGTATAAATGAATAAGTTCTAAGGGTCTACTAATAGAAATATGTTTCCTATTTTTAAAACTTGTCTTAATTTACTTCCCAAGTTGGCAAGCATCACAAATTTTATCTTTTATGAATCTTGTGCTAAGTAAACCTTTGACTAACTTCTTTCAAGATAGGTTTGTTAACCTTATAGGTCATACCTGGTTTTGATAATGACAAATACTCATGATATTTGACAACTTTCAAGTTTGTGTGCAGGATCATACTAACTTGGATTACATTGATAGAATGCAGCAACTTGAAGAAATATGAAGACCCCGACACATTTATTATTCGTTGTAATATTATTAGGTCTGTAATAATTTCATTTCAAATGGGTCTGTAATAATTTGCATATCATGCATATAGGATTATAAGCTCAAGACCTTAGAAAGACCTTAGGGATCATCCTTCGGACAACCGATGTCGAATTTTTTTGGCAAGCAAAACAACTTTAGAAAGACCCTAGGTCCTTGCCCTTACACGTAAGATAGTCCCCAATATCACATATTCTATCAAAGGAAGCAATTGAATTGAAATAGGATATAAAGGGGTAAATGAATGAGGTTTCAGGCGACCGAACTATTGTTTTTAAAACACCTCAGGTGACCAAACCTTTGACCAGTCAGAAAGTTGACTTTGCTTTGGGCGATCAAACCAAAAATGATCGTAGTGTCCTCAGGCGACTGAACCACCATTCTAACTTTTCCCAACAACTCGGCAGCCCAAACTCCCACGTTCAAATATGCCTTGGACTACCAAACTTGATACTAGGAGACCGAATTGCAGTCTTTTGGAGAATTGCCTTGATTCAGCAAACTGAACCAACATTCAGGCACCCAAACTTCAAAAGTTCACTTTTCTTGTTGTGTCTGTTCGGGCGGCTGAAATCTAGTTCAGGCACTCGAAACTCTCGGGTTGGTCCAATTTTTAACCGAGGTAAATAGGGTTAAATGGAATTAATTTTTCTAAACAGTTTTAAAATAAATTTAATAATTACACCTATGTCCCCAATGGTCATAACCCTTCCCTTCTCCATATATATGAATTCATTTGCATGTTTAAGCAAGGATTAGGGATTTGGATTAGCCAAAAATCCTCTATATTTTTTAGAGCAAATTTTTCCTATACTAAGCCTATACTCTCACATACTACTACATTATTGATAATCCAAGCCTTGTGAGAGTACCTAGAGTGATTATGCTCCATTCAATCTTGCTCAAAAAATCTCATTGCATTATTTGTTATTTGATTTTCATATTGAGAGTTAAGATTAAGTTTTCCCACTGATTTAATCTAATAAATCTTGTGTGGGAAAAACTTAGGAGCTTGTGGGTCTTTGCATTCATATTGCAAGACACCTAAGGCTTTTATTTTGCGTGTGCAAAATATTTTTCACAAGCTATTTTCAAATATCTCTTACGCTTGATCATTAAGAAAATATTCTTGAGATATTTTGATTGCTATTGGTTGAAGTCTTTGAAACCCTAGATTGTTATTGAGATATATTTTGATACAAAGTTTTAAAGATTAGCTTATTGATACACTCTGGTGCTAGATTGAATATAGACATTATCTTGAGTGTTGATTGCACACATACATCACTGAGCTTATAATTCTTACATCATTGGTGTGCATTAATTATACTGTGTTGTATTGTAGTACATATTTGCTTGTGTAGAAGCATATTTATGTGTACGCAAATTTGTATATCTATTGCATTCTAGGCGTGAGCCTGAAGAGGGAGACTAGCCCTGTTGAATAGTCTCGAATTGGCTTAAACCCAATTAGGAAAGTTAGGTGCACCATCCTGGTAAGGTGCGGTTGTAGGTTGAGGTCAGCGCCGTGAATTGACCCTATTGTAACTTTTGCCACTCCACTCGTTAAGTGGACATTAGTGGAATCCTTGTGCTGGTGTGCCAAGGCAGGGACATAGGCAGTATTGGCCAAACCCTGATAACATATCAGGTGCTAATTTTATTTTTCGCAATTTACTTTCTGCACCTGTATGTTTATATTTATTGTTTGAACATTTGATTGGGTGTACGATTACATAGAAAGATCCTAGGTTTGTATAATACTAATTGTTGGATTAGTTGAACCTAGGAAAAAATTTTAAATACCCAATTCACCCCCCTCTTGGGATTGTACCAAGGCTAACAAATGGTATCAGAGCCTCGTTGCACTAGGCTTAACAGCTTTTGTAAAAGATCGCAATGGCTCTCATTGGTGTATCCCCATTCATCAAGGGACAATCACCTTCCAGTCCTTCATTATTTTGTGGTGTTGATTTCACCGCCTGGAAACTTAGAATGAGCATATTTATAAAATCTATGAATTGGAGGGCCTGGTAGGTGATTAATAAAAGAATTTGTATGCCAGTAGAAAATGATCTTAAGTTGATGCATGATAATTCATATGTCATGGATTTATTGTATTGCGCTTTAGATTCTAATATTCTTCTTGAGATTATGGCATGTTCCAGTGCAACGGATATTTGGGAGGAGCTCGATAGGAAATATAGAGAGGCAAAAGAAGAGGAGACCATCTCTTTGAAGGATTTAAGCTCAAATGGTCAAGAGGAAGTAAATCATGCATTAATAATGCCAATCAATGAAGAGGTATATGATTCAACTCCTATTTCAGTTTGTTATGCAGTTGACGATTCTTTTATTGATTGTTGTAAAATATCATGTGTTGAATCATCTATTGAACTTTGTGAAAATATTGTTGTTGTTGCATGCAATGACTCATGTGAAAACTATTGTGTTAATTCTTATGATGAATCATGTGCTAAATTGAATAATAAAAGCATGTTGTCGTATGAAAAACTAGAAAAGACTTTATTGAAAATGCACAAGCTTCTAGTTAGGGCATCTAAGCATAAAATATTTTTGAAGAATGAGAACAAAAGAATAGAAAAACAATTAAAGGAGTTAGAAATTTATCATGCTAGTCTTGAAATGAAAAAGATTGAGAAAATATTGAAAGTTATATGCTTGGAGAAAGAAACAAATGATTATTCTAGAGTTACACTCTAAGTAAAAAATTATAAGAATAATCATAATAAACCCTTTGGAATCAAAAAGAAAATTCTTTTAAAAAGGGGTTCAGGCTTGATTCATAAATCACATAGTCATTCATCTGCCTCTTTTTGTAAAAATATAACAAATAAGCAAAACCCTTCACGCATATACAAAATTTTCTTATTTAGTAAAATGAAAGGGCACGTCAGCTTTAATTGTCTATTTAGAAGTGCCCGAGGCTTAGATAGGAAGATGAAGTAGGTAATCATGAAGGCGAATCCCGTAGGACCTAAAGAAAAATAGACTTAAATTAAATTACCAAATTAGTTAATTTTTCCTTAGACCCTAGGATTGGATTTAGGGGTTTGTAATGTCAATAGGCATGGGAGGTGGTATAGGTTCAAAATGTGGAAGCTTAATATACACATCCACTTCCAATTGGACATGGCATCTTTGCTAGGTAATTAATTCTAACTGGTTAACTCATGCTTAAATATAACATCTTAAGTTAAGCAACTATTGTCCATTGCACAGAGATGAGCTTTAGGGATCCATCCTAGTCTATCTACCTTTGACCCTAATCTCATTAATCAAAGCTTGGTCATCATTATAGGTATAAGCACTAGTAATCATAAATTCCATATCTATCTATTGCTTATCAAAAGACATCATCCTCTCAATCAAACTTGTGGCATCTATTAAGGGATTTAAGTCTTTCACTGAACCACAACCAAAATAAATCCCTATGTACTTAATTTGTAAAATCGTCAAAGGTTGGTTGACCATATCCTCCATAGGAAATCTTTACCATACCACGATCACATCAGATAGAGATTACGTCTATTCCTTGGTGTGTATCCTTACTCTAAAAACTGTGATCATATTTAAAGGATACTTCCAATCACCAAAGAGCTATAATTACGAACCATATACTCCTAAATGCTCGTTGATAAGGTAACTTGGACATATTCACCTATACGAAAATATTTTAAATATTGTCCTGCGTTCTACAAAATACTCTTTCAAACTTAATAGAGATTAAAACTTTAAGAGTATTTACTCTAACTCTTGTCATAAGCTCTCAAACCTCAAATATTTTAGAGCTTCATCTTCGTGAAATTGAAATGAATGGCTAAATTGGTTGCAACAGGTCTCAATCTAAACGAATACATAAAATTCAAGTAGACCTATGCACATGCAGTTTAAATCGAAAGCCATTTGAACTCGTGCCTCTCACATATTGAAATTCATAATAAAAGAGGCAAACATAGGCTTATTTCCTCAACGAATATTTATTGTGACTCTTTGGTCCGACAAGGCTAAAGCATTCAACACCAAGTTTAAATCATTGAATATCTTAAAACACTTGGCTAAAGAATTTCAAAATTATGAAAAGGCATAAAATGAGTTGAGTGCGTAACTCAGGGGGAGCTTTTATTCTTCGTGGTTCTATAAACTAAATGCTCTCTTGATATCATGCCCTTTATGCTTATATGCCTTTATGAAATCAACATTGTAGACTACTATCCATAATGTACTAAATGATTAAATTTTCTTGATGGATGGTTTTTATATTTATGAATTGTTGATTACTACTGGATTGCATGCTTGTTGTTGAAAGCCTCCTGCATGGCAGATGCAGCTTATGTGTATTGCATGTTGTTAGTGGATATAGGTTCTCATGTGCCTTGAACTGAACTATAAATTGCTTATTTGGATCTATTAGATACAGATTTTATGGGAAAATGTCCAATTTACAGACGGTATGCTGTCGAATTTTCGTTAGAATTTTCCCAAGTAAAACCTTATTTAAAGATGATTATAATAAAATGAAAGTTAAAATATTTTTGGAAGGATGAGTGAAAACTAATTAAAATATTAAATTTCATCCTTGAATAATCATAAAAAAATGTTTAGGGGAGCTAAGCTCCATCCCTATAGAAAGAGCATAAATGATCTTCATGCATCACTTTCATGTATCAAAATATTGAGGCTCTTCTGATATCCTTGAACATTATTTGGTATGGAATGTTCTTGGGTCATGAACTACATAGCATGCCTTAATATATATTCTCTCATGCATCTATGGTCTATAGGGACATCTACACTGATAAGGATAAATATAGTTGATTAATAATCAGTATGGTTGGTTTAAAAGATTTAAATTGATAGGCTTATACTACTAGCATAATGAAATTTGTCTTTAACTAGTATAAGCAGTTTATTGCATCTAAGCTAGGATTCCAAATGATAGGGGGAGCATCTGAAATTAAATATTCATCTTGTTATGCTCTCAAATACTTTTAGCTTAGATATGCTTTGAATCAAGTGGGGCATGTTCTTAAATGAAATTATCTTTGTGAAAATCTTAAGTTGATATATATTGCTTTGTCACATGTTGTTTGTCTTTGTCATATGATCTTGCATTTGACTGTTAAGATTTTCTTTAGATCAATATGGTTATGATTCTGGTTATATTATGAATATGTTCAAAATTCTAAACCAAAAAAACATTGCTTGCATGATCTTTAAAGTTTCTTTTTCAACAAGCACCCCCAGTATTTCTTGACAATATCCTAAAGGGGAAATATATATATATATATATATATATATATATATATATATATATATATACACATACTTTTTGGCAAGATCAAATTTCAAAACTAAACTCTTTCTCTTTTGCCTTATTATTATTATTATTATTATTATTATTATTATTATTATACATATATACAATTTTTTATTTGCATAACCGGTTCGATAATTGCACATGAAAATGCATATGAACTAATTAGACTGTTTTATGCTCAAACCTTCTACTTGTTATCATATGTTGTATGTTTTAAAATCAAATCTTTTACGATTCTTATGATATGCTTTAAATTGCTATAGTTTGTAGATAATTCTTGTCTAATCATGTTTATTATGTCATTTTAAATTTGAATGACCAGTTATATTGTTTGTGTGCTTAATTGCTATATTTTTCAAAGACCAGTTATATTTTACATGCCCTTTTTGTTGTTGCCAAAAGGGGGAGAAGTGGCAAAATTGGGTAATGAATAAATTTTTAAAATCATTACTTTTTCCATTATGCATAAAGTCAGGGGGAGCCTATCTTAGTTGTACCCATTTTTGCATGGTGTATTTGTCATCATCAAAAAGGGAGAGAATGTTGACCTTATAGGTTATACCCAATTTTGATAATAACAAATACTCTTGGTATTTGATGACTTCCAAGTTTGTGTGCAGGATCATACTAAACTGGATCACATTGATAGCATGCAACAACTTGAAGAAATATGAAGACCCTGACACATTTATTATTTGTTGTAATATTATTGGGTCTGTAATAATTTTATTTCAAATGGGTCTGTAATAATCTATATATCATGCATATAGGACTATAAGCTCAAGACCTTAGAAAGACCTTAGGGATCACCCTTCAATCGATGAATGTCAAATTTTTTCGGCAAGCAAAACGACCTTAGAAAGACCCTAGGTCCTTACACTTACACGTAAGATAGTCCCCAATATCACATATACTATCAGGGGAAGCAATTGAATTGAAATAGAACATAAAGGGCTAAATAAATAAGGTTTCGGGCGATCGAACCTTTGACTAGTTAGAAAGTTGACTTGTCTTCAGGTGACTGAACCAAAAATGGTTGTAGCGTCCTTGAGCGACCGAACCACCATTCTGACTTTTCCCAACAACTCAGCAGCCCGAACTCCCACATTCAAATATGCCTCAGACTACCGAACATTCAAGTTCGGTAAATCGAACTTGAAATCGGGCGATCGAATTGTGATCTTTTGGAGAATCGCCTCGGTTCAACAAACCAAAACCACATTCAGACACCTGAACTTTGAAAGTTCACATTTCCTATTGTGTCTATTCGGGCAACTGAATTCTAGTTCAACCACCCAAAACTCTCAGGCTTGTCCAATTTTTAATCGAGGTAAATAGGGTTAAATGGAATTAATTTTTATAAACAGTTTTAAAATAAATTTAATAATTACCCCCATATCCCCAACGATCATAATCCTTCCCTTCTCCATATATATGAGTTCATTTGCATATTTAAGCAGAGGATTAAGGATTTGGCTTAGCCAAAAATCCTCTGTATTTTTTAGAGCAAATTTTTCCTATACTAAGCCTATTCTCTCACATACTACTACTTTCTTGATAATGCAAGCCTTGTGAGAGTACCTAGAGTGATTATACTCCATTCAATCTTGCTAAAAAATATCATTGCATTATTTGTTATTTGATTTTCATATTGAGAGTTAAGATTAAATTTTTCCACTAATTTAATCTAATAAATCTTGTGTGGGGAAAACTTAGGAGCTTGGGGGTCTTTGCATTCATATTGCAAGACACCTAAGGCTTTTATTTTGTGTATGCAAAATATTTTTCACAAGCTATTTTCAAATATCTCTTATGCTTGATCATTGAGAAAATATTCTTGAGATATTTTGATTGCTATTGGTTGAAGTCCTTGAAACCCTAGATTGTTATTGAGATATATTTTGATACAAAGTTTCAAAGATTAGCTTATTGATACACTCTGGTGCTAGATTGAATATAGACATTATCTTGAGTGTTGATTGCACACATACATCACTGAGCTTATAGTTCTTACATCATTGGTGTGCATTGATTATACTATGTTGTATTGTAGTACATATTTGCTTGTGTAGAAGCATATTTCTGTGTATGCAAATTTTTATATCTATTGTATTCCAGACGTGGACCTGAAGAGGGAGACTAGCCCTGTTGAATAGTCCCATATTGGCTTAGACCCAGTTAGGAAAGTTAGGTGCATCATCCTTATAAGGTGCGGTTGTAGGTTAAGGTTAGCCCCGTCAATTGACTTGGTTCTAACCGGTGCCATTCCACCCATTAAGTGAGCATTAGTGGAATCTTTATACTAGTGAGCCAAGGCGGAGACGTAGGCAATATTGGCCGAACCTCAATAACATATCTGGTGTTGATTTTATTTTTCGCAATTTACTTTCTGCACTTGTATGTTTATGCTTATTGTTTGAATATTTGATTGGGTGTACGATTATATAGAAAGACCCTAGGTTTGTGTAATATTGATTTTTGGATTAGTTGAACTTAGGACAAAATTTTAAATACTCAATTCACGCCCCCTCTTGGGATTGCACCAAGGCTAACAAGGTTTGATAACAATTCCATGCTTGCATGTCCTAGTCTTCTATGCCAAAGCCAACTGGCTTCATTCATGGCAGCTAAGCACGTAACTTCTTAAGAAATTAAATTTTCAAAGTTTATACAATATACATTATTAACTCTATAAGCAGTGAATAAGACTTCATGTTTCCCTGGATTTTCAACTATGCATTTATCTTGTTTAAAGATTATGTCAAACCCCTTGTCACTTAGTTGACTTATACTTAAAATATTAGGCTTCAATCCATCTACTAACAAAACATAATATGTAGTTAAGGAAGGTTCTTTACCTATTTTTCTGATTCTGATGATTTTCCTTTAGCGTCGTCGCCGAAGGTGACATACCCTCCTTCTTTTTGCATTAGGGTGGTGAATTTTATTCTATCCCCGGTCGTGTGTCTTGAACACCCGCTATCCAAGTACCACTTATCCTTTGATGGAGTGGTCCTAAAGCATACCTACAAGAAGGATTTAATATGTTATTTTTTTTAGGTACCCAAACCTTCTTAGGTCTTTTTATTTCAGATTTATTTTCTTTGACTTTCCATACTTTCTTGACTTTAATATTTTTTCTTTTAAATGGGCATTCAAACTTTACATGTCCCTTTTTCTTACACAAGAAGCACGTAGTGTGTTCATAGATATTTGTGGAAGATGTGCTTGCGTAATACTTTGGTTTCTTTGCAAGGTATCCCATATATAGATTCTTTTTCTTTTTGTTCTCAATTCCATTTTATCCAATTCCTTCTTTGTCTAATGACATTCTTTGGGTTCCAATCAACTTTTCAAAGTTCTCTTTTCCTTTCTTAAAATTGTAGATGATTTTATCCTTATCCTCAATTTTACTTTTAAGATCTTTATACTAACTCATTCATGCTTTCACCATTTACTTGAAGATTTACCAACTCTTGAGACATTTTGTTGATTTTCTTCATGAGTTCATCAATGTATGATTCCTTTTCTTTTTCAACTAATTTTGAAGTTTTTAGTTGATTTTTGAGTGTTTCATTTTGTTCTTTCAAAACTATATTCCTTTTAGTTACTTTTATGAACCTATTAAGTGAAGCAAAAAATTCAACCTAGATTTCTTTGTATGAAGGCATACTATCACATGAATCGCTAAATGACTCATCACTGGATTCTTCATATGAACTATAGTAGGAGTTTACCTTAGTATTGTGAGCCATGAAGCATATGTTTCCCACTTCTTGTTCACTTGATTCGTTCTTCGATTCACTTGAGCTTGTATCATCCCATGTAGCATTCATTACCTTCTTTTTCTTCTTCTTGTCTTTCTTTAGCTGTGGACAATCAGATTTAATATGTCCAACCTTTTTGCAATTGTAACAAGTAGGAAGTTCATTCTTAGTTTCCTTTTTACTTGTTTCTCCTTTTTTAGATTTTGCACCTCTAAACTTTCTGACGAATTTCTTATTTTTCTTGAAGAATTTTCCAAGTCTTCTAGTGAGTAAAACTATTTCATCATCTTCTAATTCATTATCATCTTCTTCTTCACCAGAGTTTTCTTTTGCCACCTTAAGGGCTATTGATTTATTTTGTTTGTTATTTTCATAATTTCTTTCATTCATAGTCATCTCATAGGTGAGAAGCAATCCAATTAATTTGTTTAGAGAGGCATTTTTTTAGATTTCTTCCTCCCATAATTGTTGTGGCTTTAGGTTCCCAAATTAGTGGAAGTCCCTTAAGGATTTTTCAGATCATCTCATATGTAGAGTAGTTTTTCCATAAGGCATTGAGGGAGTTTATTATATAAGTGAACCTAGTGTGCATACTAGTAATAGTTTCACCTGAGCTCATCCTAAAGGCTTTATATTTGCCAGTGAGCATGTCTATTTTATTTTCTCTTACATCCAAAATTCCTTCATAGGTTACTTCTTATCTCATATTTCTTTGGCTGTTTTGCATGCCATGACCCTATTGAATTCATTTATATCAAGTACACAATATAATGCATTTATAGCACTTGAGTTTACTTGCAACATCTTATGATCATTGTCGGTCATCTCCTTTTCTTCTTTAGGTATTTCTTTACCATCCACAATTTTAGTTGGGATAAGGTCACCATGCGTGACAACTTTCTATGCTTTCCAATCCATAGTTTGTAGATAGATTCACATTCTTTGTTTCCAAAAGGTGTAGTTTATCCCAAAAAAATTAGGAGGTTAAGTTGAGGATTGACCCTCGGCAAAAGGAGATACGCCTAGGTGTGCCATAGAGATCTTTATATAACTTCTAAATTTAGATTTGCTATAACCCTGCTCTGATACCAATTGAAAAGGAAAGTGTACTCCCAAAAGCGGGGTGAATTAGGATTTTTAAAAAATTCTTTATAACTTCTTATATTAATTCTTTCTCAATTCTTTTTAATTTCGGCAATCACACATGCATAGTTGATTTGAATTTCAATCACAAGTTCAACTAAGAATTAATTTAGTTATAAATATTTATGAATGAGAATACTAGATTGAATACTTGTAGGTTTTTTCAAGACTTCTTCCAGCACTTTAAATCAATACCCAATAAACCATTTCAATCAACTAAGACGAACTCCACAATATAAAACAATATATTAATTCCAGCAATGCTTCCAAGATTCAGCCTTTGAATATGACAACCCACTCAACAAAATAAATTGAATTTTAATATGAAAAGAAATAAAGAATTCAACCAAGCTTCTAAAACTAAAAAATTAAATAAACCACTTTCAATATTAATGAACTTTAATTTTTATCAATTAATGAATTAATGAGTCTTGGGTGTTAATCAATCAACGTACTCCCTTATGTTTTCCGCAATATGTATTGATAAACCAACGTACTCCCTTTTGGTTTCCGAAATTCCCAAAAGCAAATTAATTTTCAGCAATTTAATATTCAATCCACACAGTTGACATATATGCAGAAAATTAAATATCAAATCCACACAATTTAAGTGTGCAAAAAATTAAAGAGAGTAGGGAAAATAGTGACACCAATAGTTTACGAGGTTCATTTATCCCTGCCTACGTCCTCACCTTAGGCAACACACCTAAGGATTCCACTATACCACTCCTTTATGGGCGGAGCAAACTTTTTACAACACTCCTTCAATAGGATAGAGCCCTCCTCTCCAAGCGATATCCCACGCTCGATACAATGATTCAACAATCCTGAACCGTCACCAAAATGACAAGAGAATTCGGTGTACAAAGACACTCTAGTTGGAATTGGTGTATTCCCAAGAGGGGGTAAATTGAGTATTTAAAAATTTATGCCTAGGTTAAACCAAATGACAGCAATATTATGCAACCTAGGGTCTATTTATGCAATCCCAATCACACTGGTAATTAACTGAACAAATATTTAAACAATTAAAGCAATCTCAGTATCTCCCAAGCATTCACAGAAATTGAAACATAAACAAATAAATGCAGAAAATTAAACAGTGCAGGGAAAGAGAATGACACAGGATATGTTATCGAGGTTCGGCCAATACTGCCTAAGTCCTTGCCTCAAGCTTACAAGAAAGAGGATTCCACTAGTTGCTCACCTGTGGGTGAAGCGACACCGTTTATAACACCTTACCCAGATGGTGCACCTAATTCTCCTAACCGGGTCTGAACCAATCCGATGCTCTCCTAACCAGGTTTGAGCAAGTTCGGGACTATTCACATGGCTAGGGAGCTCTTCCAACAACCAGTCAGGAATAAAACAACATTTAAATAATATTTGTGTACAAGGAAATGTGCTTCTAAACTAAGCAAATGATGTACAACAGTATGCTCAATACACTCACGTACGATAAGGATTTATGCTCAAAGTGAAAATGTGATTCTAAAATAATCTCTGAATAAAAATGTATATGATGAGTGCTCAAAGATTTTATGCCCAGATAAGAGATTTCTCCAAAAATGTTTTTTCTAAATAAGGTGTTGGAGAATCTAGGGTTAATGTTTTTGAAGATAAACACGAGGGAGCCCTTGAATCTTGCAATGGAAGTGCAAGATTCACAAGCAAAGAATATATTTGTCCACAGAAATGTTTATCAAAGAATAATGTGGGAGAAACTTGAATAATACTCTCAAAATGTGATATGGAAAATGAATTATATATGAGAGTGAAAGATATTTGATTTATAAAACCAATGCCCAAATAATGTTTCAAACAATGCTCTTTTGTATGATATATCAAAGGAATAATAAAAGAGAGTGAAAAATTAAGAATAAAATTTGAGAGTTTTTGGGCTAATCAACTTGTTAATTATGAGTAATGAGGGGTTATATGTAGAGTTGGGCAAAAATATAACTGTTGGGGATACAAGGGGTATTTTTGAAAATATTTAATTATGTTTAATAAAAAATAACCCTATTTAACCACAGTAAAAATTTTTTCAACCCGAAAGGTTCGGTCGACCATATTCAAGGTTCGGTCAACCACTTTTGCTAGTTCGGTTGACCAGGGCAAGTTTGACCTAAGGATATGGTCGACCGTCTTAAAGCAATTCTAAACCCTTTGTAGATTCGGTCGACCATGGCTAAGGTTTGGTTGATCGCTCATATGGATTGGTCTACCCAAACTAAAATGAACTACAAAAATGGTCGACCAAGTTGTTGGGGGGTCAGTCACTTCATGGTTCGGTCAACTAGGGACAATATGTTTAAAAACTAAATAGTCGACCGTGTGAAGTCAACATGTTGACTTCCTAAGGATTTGGTTGACCAAGGCATATATAATGCCAATGGTTTGGTCGACTATGGCTTAGTCAACACTCTGACTTTTTAGCCAACAAGGTATTCGGTCGACTAAGTTGGTTATTACCAGAATAGTTTGGTAGACTTAAGCTATTCAAGAACCTAAATTTTACCCAAAGTTTTATCCTTTTTTGTATAAATGTGATATTTTAGCTTTAAGGGATTTTTCATAAGTCCATGGGGTCCTAAGGTCAGTCTAAGGCCTAGGCTTTTAAATTAAGCCCAAAAAATCTTATGTCGGTCAACCAAAGATTTTGTAAACTTCGTTTTAGCCCTATTATTTGACCCTAACCAATAAGTTATTTAAGAAAAGAGTTTCTGTGAAAAGTGCTGGTCCCAAAGGTCAGTTTATGGCCATCCTGAGCTTATCATCCATATCATGCATGTCATGCATTATTATAGACCAAAATATAAACTAAATGCAATACAATGAAATTTAAATGTCTTCTTCTTGATCTTTTGCTCTTCACTTCATGGAGGACGCCAGTTATATGTGCATTAAGATCTGTCTTGGTCTCCATTTCCCTTAAACCTTATATATGTGTTGAAATATGAACTTGTTCACAAACTAAATACACACATAAGATTAGATGCTTTGTCAGTATCAAAATAGGGATCAGACTCAAAAAGTCAACAACTCTCAATAAGAGCTGATTAGTACAAGTTTAAAACACAGCTATATACTTCAAATCAAAATATCAAATATAGAGAATTTGAAGCTTTAGAAATTTATCATCGCAATCTTCTTTCTTTGGTTAAAAGATTTAGCATTTTTGTGCAAAGATCAGTGAGAAAATCTTAGCAAGACTCAGTAGAAACTTCAGCAAGTTTATGGGCAAGAAAGCTTTTGAAGATCATAAGCAATAAGGCTTGATTTCTGATTTTAATTCTTGATGTGTAAAATCCTTTGTCTTAGGGGGTATTTATAGAGTTTAGAAAGTGTATTTCGTGTTCCCCAAGTTACTTGGAGTGTTTCCCAAGTTTTCATAATGTTTAGAATTCAAAAACTCAATTTTGGAAACTTCCCGTTACTTTTAAAATTTGAATATCAAAGGGTCGGTCGACTGGACTCAAGAGGTCAATCGCCTGGGCCTTTAAAAATCAGTGAAAATTCAAGGTCATTGTAGGGTTAGCCAACTGGGCTTGCCAGGGTCAGTCAATTAAGTCATTACTGTTTGTCCAATTTTACTCTGTATAAATGTTCAATCGACTAGACCAGCAAGGGTCAATCTCCTAGACAATTCAAAATATTGTTATTCAATTTGTTTCAAAAATATTTTGTGTTCTTTTATACTCTTAAAAACACTTTGAGACTCTTGAAAATATTTTTCGGGGCTTTTCAAAATATGGTCTCTAAGTCAATTATTTATCCTAATAAGCTTCAAATAATCCATATTGACTTTTGAATGAAGTACTTATATAAAAACTTTCTTAACACTTAAAAACGTTCAAAACTCAAAGTCTTCATGTTTGTGTTTTGTTGAGTCCATCTTAACTTCGAGCTTCAATACTCTTTTAAGCTTTCATTTTTCAACTTGTCCTTGGAATGTAATCTTTCAATAAGGCTTGTGATCACTTAATCTTGAACC
The DNA here is from genome assembly GCF_029873635.1 of Malania oleifera. NCBI lineage: Eukaryota > Viridiplantae > Streptophyta > Magnoliopsida > Santalales > Ximeniaceae > Malania > Malania oleifera. The sequence goes on along the minus strand of NC_080422.1, from coordinate 40,488,423 downwards.
TATATACTTGATTCTTGAAACATCATCACTTTAACAAAAACATGTTAAATACCCTTGATTTGTTATCATCAAAATAAGATTCGTAAGTCATGTTAGGCCAACATTTCAATTTTTATAAACTAGTTAAATTCTTTGTCAATATTTATTGGAAATGGTGTGTTGACTCTATGAGTCCAATCCTATTTTGATAATGACAAATCACTTGGTATTTGATCTGTGCATTGAGATTGTGAACATGAACAATATTTAGCATGCACAAAAGGATCGAAAGTCATGGAAGCCATGAAGACTAACGTATATATACCTTGGCAAAATCCATGGAACTAAAAGGGTTGACGAATGAAAATGCAAGCGGCAAGTTCAAGATCATCATGGGAATGGGTATTTAGAACTGAATGTATTTACATATTTCATATGATTTAATTTGAGGCTCAAATTACACCCTAGACTGACCTTAGGACTCATGCATCTTATGAACATTTTTAGAGGATATTTATGGGCTTAGAGATATTTTTAAAACCCCGAAAAATATTTTATAAAAGAGCAAAGAAAGAGAGCAAAGCAGATTTTTGAAATCAAAAAGGAAAAATCTAGAAAATGATCAGTTCAGAAGACTGAACTCCACGTTCAGTTGTCTAAAGATTTAACTTCAGATAACTGAAGTTAAGCTCAGTCGTTTGAAGAATTTCTTCAGAAGACTGAAGATTAAGTTCAGTTGTCTGAAGAATTAATGGTGAAACATAGAACCTGGAAAAATCACATCAGAAGACTGAACTCAGACTTCAGTTGTCTGAACCCAACACTTCAGAAGACCAAACCCCAGCTTCAGTAGTCTAACCCTGTGTCCAGGTTAATTTTTCGAAGATCTAAGAAACTTTAGTCGTCTGGGCTCTAACCCTTAGTCGTTTGAACCTGTAGGAAAGTTAAAAATTTAATTTTTTAATTAGAGAACACGCAAGTTATTTTTTGATCCAACGGTTAAGATTCATTCTAAGGGCAAGGTTACCTATATAATTAACATTTGAACTCTAGTGCCCTACAAGAGAAAGAAAAGAAAGAACCTTTGGCAAATGATTGAGCATATTTTATGATTAGCACAACTTGGGAAAACACACTACTGAAACTTTTTACTGGGATTTCAAAGTTTACACTTCAAATCTGAGCTAAGGCTACTACATTGACCTTCAAAAGAAATTCTTGTGATTGTTGTGCATTCAACTTGGTATTGAGGTTTGGTAAATCGGTTTGTTTGTTAATACCTTTTCTCAAAGTGTTGTTCATCCCAAAATATATTATTGCATATTATTTAAGATATTGATCTTGAGTGTATTCATATACGTATAGATTGTTTTGACAAGATCACCACTTGAGAAAAGTTTAGGCATTGGTTAAATATCTGTGATTCAAGTGTGTATTTATTTAAAGATTCACTATTTTCGATATTACAAAACCACTTGATTAAATATCCATAGGGTTCATAACTATATATACTATTGTGGGATATTCTCTGAAAAATAGTATATTAGATTTTTTATCTTTGGAAATCGTATAATTTATATATATTTTTCATATTAAAAAGATCATATTGTGGTTCAATATTTGGAAGAACCTTATTGAGTTTGATCGTTATAATATTCAAGACAAATCTTTTGATAAGTTCACATTTCATATTCGCGCATTTAGCAAGTTGAACTAGAATCCTAATTTCTCCAAAGCTTTTACTTATATCATTACTTGGGAGATTTGATTAAAGGGAAATTGGTTGAAGCATATCATTCATACAACGATTGCATCGTTACATATATACTGAGCTTCAAGTTTCATCATATGGATATGTGTTAGCTTTCAATTGTACTCACTAGCTTTGTTAGAAGCGAATCTTGAGTTGTTTTGCAGATTTGACATTACATATTGTATTCACGGTTCGGGGTGTGAACCATGGATGTAAAGGAAGCTCTGCCCGGTTAAACGAGCAAGGATTTAGTGGAATCCTTGAGTGGGTTACTTAAGGAGAGGATGTAGACCGAGTTGGCTGAGCCTCATAAAAGTCGTGTTTGCCTTCTCTCTTCCTTTACTCCTTTTACTTTCCACAACACATTTCATTATCTATCTTGCATGTGTATGTTGAATAACCCCTCACGTACTTGAAAATTAATTAGGTGAAAAGAATTCATTGGTATAATAATTTAAATTAGTCTTAAACCTCTGCAATCAATTTATTAAATTTAGAAATAGGGATTAATTGGTAAATAATCTAAAATTTTTTTAAAATACCCAATTCACGCCCCCCCCCCCTTTGGATTACACCTAAATTAACATTTGGTATCAGAGCAAGGTTTACATAGACTTAATAGTTCATTTGTAAAAAGATCACATGGCACATATCGGTGTAACTCCATTCAGTGAGGGACACTGGTCCACTAGACCACCTATTTTCTGCGGTGTAAATTACACCTATTGGAAAAGAAGGATGAGTATATATCTGTTAAATGTAGATTGGAATGTGTGGAAAATTATTTACAAAGGAAACCATGTCCCTATGAAATTAGTTGATAAGGTTAATATACCCAAAACTGAAGATGAGTATATTGAAGATGACTGGAAATCAGTGCAAATAAATGCTACTGCAATGAATCTATTATTCTATGCGCTAGATGTAAATAAGTTTAATAAGGTAATGGCATGTAACTCTGCTAAAGAGATTTGGAAAAAAAAAAAATTAGAGGTTACATATGAAGGTACTAAGGAAGTAAAAGATAGTAGGATAGACATGCTCACCAGTGTGTATGAAGCATTTAAAATGACTGCTGATGAATCTATTCAATCCATATACACTAGATTCACACACATCACAAATTCTTTAAATGCATTTGGAAAATCTTACCCTACTTATGAGTTGATCAGAAAAATACTCAGGGGACTACCTCCATTTTAGGAAGCTAAAGCTACCGCAATAGCAGAAGGGAGAAATCTCAAGGAGATATCAGTTGACGAACTAATTGGATCGCTCATCACCTATGAGCTTGCAATAAATGAGAGGAAGAATAAGAAAAGTAAAGCAAAGAAAGCCATAGAACTTAAGGCATTATCTCACTGCTCCAGTGAAGGGAGTGATTCAGATTCGAATGACAATATGGCACTCATCACCAAGAGATTTGGAGAGTTCATGAGAAAGAACAAGAAATTCTTTAGAAAATTCAAGGGCTCAAAAAAGGAAAAGGGAGAGTCAAGTAGAAGGAAGCAAAAAGATGATCCCCCCATGTGTTATAACTGTAGAGAATTTGGTCACATCAAGCTGGATTGTCCTCAACTGAAGAAAGGGTCTAAGAAGAAGAAGAAGACTCTAAAAGTGGGTTGGGACACACACAGTACCAGTAGTTTGGGATCTGAATCCAGTGATGATGAGATGGCGAATCTATGTCTGATGGCACACGATGACCACGAGGTACAATCCTTTTATTCTGCTTCATTTTACTATTCAAGTGATTCAAAAAATGAAAATAGTATGCTTTCGTATGATGAATTGCATTTGGAATATTTATACACCCTTAAAATGCTTAAGAAAATGAATAAGAAAATTTCTGATTTGAAATTAAAATTGAAAGAATTTTCAAAGTTAGTTGAATGTCAAAATGAATCTCATGCATCTCTCATGAAAGACGAGGATTTGAAAATTGAGGAGTTAGAAAAGAATTTGAAAGATAAAACTAAGATTATTTATAAATTTATTGAAGGTTAAAATAATTTTGAAAAAACTCCTAAGAGCTCAAATAAATTCCCTAGAGAAAGAAGGTCTTGGTTTTAATGGGAAGGAAAATTTAAAATAGAAACATCTTTACATGGGATATTTTGTAAGAGTCAAAATCGTATGTTCCAACTAAAGACTATCATAGAAATATTACATGTTTTAAATGTAAGAGGTTGGGTCACATAAAATTTGATTGTCCTTTCAGAAATAAAGATGTCAAACTTTAGAAAGTCTGGAAAGTCAAGGGAGAATTTAATACTAACCCCCATGGACCCAAAGAAATCTGGGTACCAAAAGTAGTTATCTGATTATGTCCTGCATATGTTCTTGAGATTGTCCTCCTCAAAGGACAAGTGGTATATGGATAGTGGATGCTCACAACACATGATAGGAGATAAAGCTAAATTCGCATCTATCATATCCAAAGATGAAGGATTCATTACATTTGGGGATAATTCTAAAGGTAAAATCATTGGAGTTGGTAAAGTAGGTAAGGAACCTTCACTTGTCATTGATAACGTGTTGTTATTTGATGGACTAAAACAAAACTTATTGAGTATAAGTAAACTATGTATAAAGGTTATAAAGTCTCATTTGAACATGAAAAATGCACTGTAGAGAACAAATCTGAAAACAAAATAATATTTACTCCTCATCGTCATGAAAATGTATACACTAGCCTTGATAACCTTGCTTCTCAACATGTTACGTGTTTCTCTGCTATAAATGAGATTAGTTGGATTTGGCATAGGAGACTAGGACACGCAAACATGGATTTAATATCTAAACTTGTTAAGAAAGAATTAGTTAAGGGATTGCCTAAGAATAAATTCGTGAAAGATAAAATCTGTGATGCATGCCAACTAGGAAAACAAGCAAAACGAGCTTTAAGAAGAAGAAAGTAATCTCTACTACTAGGCCACTTTAAATGCTACACTTAGATTTATTTGGTCCAAACTCAATTCAGATTTTAGGAGGAAAATCATACGCATTCGTTATAGTTGAAAATTATTCAAGATATACATGGGTTCTATTTTTAGGTTACAAAGATGAAGCATGTGAACAATTCATAAATCTATGTAAGAAAATTCAAAATGAAAAGGGTTATACTGTCACTAAAATCCGAAGTGATAGGGGTAGAGAATTTACAAATCAAAGCATGGAAGACTACTACAATTCATTAGGAATAGCTCATAATTTTTTAGCTCCTAAAACACCACAGCAGAATGGTGTAGTTGAAAGGAAGAATAGGTGTATACAAGAAATGGCCAAAACTATGCTTAAAGAACATAAACTACCTAAGTACTTCTGGGTTGAGGCATAAAATATCGTTTGCTATGTTCTAAATAGAGTTTTGATTAGACCTTCTCTTAGTAAGACTCCGTACGAATTATGGAATGGCCATAGACCAAACATATCATACTTTCATGTCTTTGGCTATAAATGTTTTGTGCTTCAAGACAATGAACACTTAGGAAAGTTTGATGTGAAATCAGATGAAGGTATCTTCCTAGGGTATGCCTTAGATAGTAAAGCTTACAGAGTATATAATAAACGAACATTAATATTTATAGAATCCATTCATGTAGTGTTTGATGAGTCAAATCCCTTCTCTAAAAGGGCTGATGAAGATGAAATTGAGATAAATAAGAAATTTGAAAAAATTTCCATTAAAGATGATTCAAGAAAGAAAAATGAAATTAAGGAACCTTCCACTGAAACAAATCAAATTGAAAATGAGGTTAATGAACTACCTAGAGAATGGAAGTACATTAAGAATCATCTCATTGATCAAATAATAGGTGAACCATTATATGGAGTAGCCACTCGATCCTCACTTAGGAATATGATTAGTCATTTAGCCTTTTTATCTCAAGAAGAACCTAAGAATGTGAGTGAAGCAATTGAGGATGAATCGCGGTTGTCCATGCAAGAAGAGTTAAACTAGCTTAAGAGAAACAAAGTATGGACATTAGTTTCTAAACTTAATGATAATACAATTATTGGAACAAAATGGATATACAAGAACAAGAAAGATGAACATGGGATAGTTGTTAGAAATAAGGCAAGACTAGTAACTCAGGGATATAACCAGGAAAAATGAATAGATTTTGAAGAAACCTTTACACCTGTAGCTAGAATGGAAGTTATTCGAATGCTTTTAGCCAATGCTGCTTATAAGGATTTCTAGTTATATCAAATGGATGTCAAAAGCACATTTTTAAATGACTACATAAGTGAAGAGGTATATGTAGAACAACCCCCAGGCTTTGAAAACCATAAGAATCCAGATCACATTTGTAGACTAACAAAAGCCTTGTACGATTTAAAGCAAACTCCTAGAGCTTAGTATGAGAGACTAAGCGGCTTTCTACTAGACAATGGATTTATCAGAGGAAGGATAGACACAACACTTTTCATAAAGTCTAAGAAAGATGACATACTCCTAGTTCAAGTATACGTAGATGATATCATATTTGGAGCTACAAATAAAGACTTGTGTAATAAGTTTGCAAACACTATGCAAAATGAATTTGAGATGAGCATGATGGGTGAACTAAATTTCTTCCTAGGACTTCAGATCAAATAAGCGAAACATGAAATTTTTATAAATCAATCGAAATACATTAGAGATCTACTCAAAAAATTTTAATATGGAAGATGGAAAAATACTAGGGACACCTATGAGCTCTTCTTTGAAATTAGACAAAGATGAAAAAGGTATGCCAGTAGATGTCAAGCTTTATCGTGGAATGATCGATAGCTTACTTTATCTGACTGCCAGCAGACCTGACATAATGTTTAGCGTATGTTTGTGCATAAGATTTCAGGCTGCACCAAAAGAGTCACATTTGTTAGCTGTTAAACAAATACTTAGATACCTGATAGGAACCGTGGAACTTGGATTATAGTATCCTAAGTATACATCTTTTGAGATTATCAGCTATTCAGATGTTGATTTTGTTGCTAGCAAAGTGGATAGGAATAGCACTAGTGGTACATGTCATTTTTTAGGACATTCGTTAGTCTCTTGGTTTTCCAAGAAGCAAAATTCAATAGCACTTTCCACAATTAAGGCAGAATACATAGCGGTAGGAAGTTGTTGTGCTCAAACCCTTTACATGAAGCAACAACTGACAGATTTTGGATTAAGCTATGACACAATACCTGTAAGATGTGACAATATGAGTACAATAAACATCTCAAAGAATCCCATTCATGAACTAAACATATAGAAATAAGACATCACATTCTTCGTGATCATGTGCAAAAAGGATATGTGACACTTGAGTTTGTATGCATGGATGAACAATGGGTAGACATATTCATGAAATCACTTGCGGAGGATAGGTTTATCCAAATTAGGCAAGAATTAGGTCTGATGCATAGTTGAGAGGTTGGTTAGAATTATATTAGATGACATAATTCAGGGGGAGCAACGTCACTTAATATTCACAATTTGTTAAAAATTTAAATTGGCTCATTTGTTCTCATTTGGTATCACATTTGTTAACTTTTGATATTAAACTCATATCGTGATGAGAGCATATTAACTTCCACATGTTAATCCTCACATAATCTTTGAATTTTCAGTGCCTGTGTTTGCTTAAACATTTATATGACATTTGTCACACTATGTATGTTCACATTGAAATTTAAATTCAACAACACAACTTTATGCATTAGCAAGGGGGAGAAGTAAATTGAATTAACACAAGGAGACACATTTCACAGTACAATTTTTAAAATCTGATGGTTGAATGAATTTAAAACTTTAAGATTTAAAAGAGGAGAAGAATATACGGTTATGTTCACTCATATATTACTATACACCTTTTTGTTAATGTCAAAAGGGGGAGAAGAATTAGGCTAGAAAAAATGGGCAAAAAATGGTTGGAAAAACTAACTGTGTATGAGCATGAGCATATTTCATTTGCTATATTTGTGCATTACTTAAGGGGGAGCCTTGTTAGGCATAACCCATTCTATATTTTTACTCGTGTATTTGTCATCATCAAAAAGGGAGAAATTGTTGACTCTATGAGTCCAATCCTTTTTGATAATGACAAATTACTTGGTATTTGATCTGTGCATTGAGATTGTGAACATGAACAATATTTAGCATTCACGAAATGATCAAAAGTTATGGAAGCCATGAAGACTAACGTATATAAACCTTGGCAAAATCCATGGAACTAAAAGAGTTGAAGAATAAAGGTGCAAGTGGCAAGTTCAAGATCGTCATGGGAATGAGTATTTAGAACTAAATGTATTTACATAATTCATACGATTTAATTTGAAGCTCAAATTACACCCTAGACTGGCCTTAGGACTCATGCATCTCATGAACATATTTAGGGGATATTTATGGACTTAGAGATATTTTTAAAACCCCAAAAAATATTTTATAAAAGAGCAAAGAGAGAGAGCAAAGCATATTTTTGAAGCTAAAAAGGAAAAATCCAAAAAAATGATCAGTTTAGAAGATAGAACTCCACATTCAGTCATCTAAAGATTTAACTTCAAAAGACCGAAGTTAAGCTTAGTCGTCTGAAGAATTTCTTCAGAAGACCGAAGATTAAGTTTATTCGTCTGAAGAATTAATTATGAAACACAGAACCTGGCAGAAGCACATCAGAAGACTGAATTCAGACTTCAGTCGTCTGAACTGGACACTTTAGAAGACTGAACCCCAGCTTCAGTCGTCTGACCCTGTGTCCAGGTTAATTTTTCGAAACTCTAAGGAACTTCAGTCATCTGGGCTCTAACCCTTAGTCGTATGAACCTATAGGAAAGTTAAAATTTTAATTTTTTTAATGAGAGAACACACGAGTTATTCTTTGATCCAACAGTTAAGATTCATTCTAAGGGCAAGTTTACCTATATAATCAACATCTGAACCCTAGTGTCTTACAAGAGAAAGAAGAGAAAGAACCTTTGGCAAACGATTGAGCATATTGTATGATTAGCACAACTTGGGAGAACACACTGCTGAAACTTTTTATTGGGATTTTAAAGTTTACACTTCAAATCTGAGCTCAGGCTACATTGACCTTCAAAAGACATTCTTGTGATTGTTGTGCATTCAACTTGATATTGAGGTTTGGTAAATCGGTTTTTTTGTTAGTACCTTTTCTCAAAGTGTCGTTCATCTCAAAATATATTATTGCATATTATTTAAGAGATTGATCTTGAGTGTATTCATATACGTATAGATTGTTTTGACAAGATCACCACTTGAGAAAAGTTTAGGCATTGGTTAAATATCTTTGATTCAAGTGTGTATTTATTTAAAGATTCACTATTTTTGATATTAGAAAGCCACTTGATTAAATATCCATAGGGTTCATAACTATATATACTATTGTGGGATATTTTCTGAAAAATAGTATATTAGGTTTTTGATCTTTGGCAATCGTATAATATATATATATATATATATATATATATATATATTTCATATTACAAAGATCATATTGTGGTTGAATATTTGGAAGAAACCTTATTGATTTTGATCGTTATAATATTCAAGAAAAATCTTTTGATAAGTTCACATTTGATATTCGTGCATTTAGCAAGTTGAACTAGAATCCTAGTTTCTCCAAAGCTTTTACTTATATCATTACTTAGGAGATTTGGTAAAAGGGAAATTGGTTGAAACATATCATTCATACAATGATTGTATCGTTACATACATATTGAGCTTCAAGTTTCATCATATGGATATGTGTTAGGTTTCAATTATACTCACTAACTTTGTTAGAAGCGAATCTTGAGTTGTTTTGCAGATTTGACATTATATATTTTTATCATTGTTGAAGTTGTGAACTAGGTGGGGAGGAAGTTGTGCCTCTTGTAAGCAGTGGATGTAAGGGAAGCTATGTCCCGGTTAAAGGAGCAGGGATTTAGTGAAATCCTTGAGTGGGTTGCTCAAGGCTAGGACATAGGCCGGGTTAGCTGAACCTTGTAAAAATTGTGTTTGCCTTCTCTCTTCCTTTACTCCTTTTACTTTCCACAACGCATTTCATTATCTATCTTGCATGTGTATGTTGAATAACCCCTCACGTACTTGAAAATTAATTGGGTGAAAAGAATTCATTGGTATAATAATTTAAATCAGTCTTAAACCTCTGCAATCAATTTATTAAATTTAGAAACAGGGATTAATTGGTAAATAATCTGAAAGTTTTTGTAAATACCCAATTCACCCTCTTCTTGGGATTACACCTAAATTAACATGGTGTATTCCCAAGAGGGGGATGAATTGAAGATTTTAAAAATCTCTTCCTAGGTTAAATCAGATAACAACAGTTTTAGTCAACCTTGGGTCTTTCTAAACAATCCCAATAACTATAAATAATTAATTGAACATGTAGAAACCCGAACCTAGAAAATAAAAGAAATAAATAAAAAAATAAGAAAGGTAATTTAAAAAGGGCAAAGCGGTAGGGTTTGTCGATGAATCCCCTGATTTCATCGGTGAATGCTCTTATGTTTCTCGTTGATGAAGTTCAAGTGTCGTCAACGAAGAAATCCTGAACGACAGGAATTTCAGACTTAAGGTTCGTCGACGAACCCTCTTTTTTGTCGACGAACATCCTTTTGTAATTTGTCGACGAAGGCACCATTTTGTCGACGAATGCGATCAGGTCAACGACCTATAAATTGCTTTGGAATTACTTCTTGATTAAGAAATTAGAAAAATCTCTCTTTTTCTCTCTAAAAAATTGTGCCCCTCACTTTCTCTCTATAATATCTTGTCGTTCGTCGTCCGAATCGACGATCAGAAGCTACCACGAGGATCTAGGGAAAATTCTCTACAAGTCTAGTGGAGTGGATTTTTGAATGGGGTTTTTCCAAGCATCACCCCAAAGTTGAGGTAAGGGTAGAAATGGGCATTTTATCTAGCATATAACTAGTTAAATATGGTGTATAGACCTGGGGGTATTTAATGGTTGCTAATCTGGCATTTGAGTTAATTAAATTGGGGAAATGTGTTTTCAAAGTTCTGGAGCCCATATCGCCATAGGGTGGGCTATAAGAGCATTGTAAGAACTATCTTAGTAAACAAGTAAGGGGATTAAGTTAAGTTAGGATTTTTCTAGAGTTGAACCAATTAAAATATTATATATGTATATTTAGGTTTTTAGTTGTTTTTGCAAAAACCAACTGTTCAAAATGGATTTTTCAAACTTAAGATATATGATATTGTATTTTGAGTAAAAATGAACAATGGAAAGTTTGGTAAATATACTGTGTTTCTTGGTTGCCTACGGCTATGTTCAAAGTATTGAAATTGTGTGGTAGATGAATATTATTTTGAGGGTTATTGAATAACTGAGCTTGTGAATGGTTGTGAAATACAAGAACTGTTTGTGAAAAATACAAGAATTTGATATAGCAGCTATGAGCCAAGTTTTATAAGACGATCGGGGGTCGGGATTTGATATAGCCGCAATGAGTCAAGTTTTATATGACGGCCAAGGGCCGGGATTTGATATAGCGGTTGTGAGCCGAGTTTGATATGACGGATGAGGGCTGGCATTTTTAATATGACAGGTTTTATACGAAATGAGTTTGCAATACAGTTTTTATTATTTAAATTGCATGATATGCTTTAGGAACCTCGAGGACCAATTATGTTATGAACACGGTACCATTGCTAGAGATTTAGTAGTTAACCACGTGCGCCCACAATGTTTAGGATAGAAGTGTAGGGTGGTCTCATCCGATTAGCCTTAGTAGAGGGTGTACCTTCCTTGGAAGTCCGGACCAGGAAGTGGTAGGGCAATGGGACCCGCAACTGAGTTGTGGATGCCGGCAGTCGTAGTTAGTAGCAAATGTATGATTTTGACTTTGTTTGGGTTGATCCCCTAGGGCTTAGTCCAGCCTTCGGGCCACACAACCCATACCATGGGGGGAAGTAAATGGTGTTTAGTCCCATGGAGTGTCTTTTATGCGTATCTGTAGATTTATGTAAATAATGTTACTTATTTACTGAACTGCTTATACTATGGAAACGAGATGAGTATTTTCAACTATGTAAAGTGAGTACAATATAAAATAGCTATTTTCGGTTAAATGAAGGATGGATGTTTTTTGTAAATTGACCACACACTAATATTAACTTATTCTACCTTATTGAGAATTTTCTGACCCCAATATACAAATTAAATTTTTAGGACCATCTCGAGGTCGAGCTTAGCGAACTCTAGGGCAGGGTGATAGCCTGTAGTGACCCGAGGAATAATAGCATTTTAATAATAAGAGGGAGAGAAAATAGATACAGAAACAAAAGGAGGCCGTAGACTTCGTCGACGAAGGTCTTCAGAATTTCGTCAACGAACACAGGGCTTCGTCGAGAAGAAAATACCAAGGGATGGTTCGGGCTGCTCTGAATTTCATCGACGAACACAGGCCCTCGTCGATGAAATTTGTGAAGGGCTCGTCGATGAGGTGACATGTCTCGTTGACGAACCTGGCCCTATAAATAGTGGAAACCTGGGATAATTCTCATTTCTCTCACCGCTCTCTCTCTCTTCTACAACTCCCTCTCCCTTCTCTTTTCGATTCTGGCCCCACCAGTCGCTGAATTGACGATCCAAGGCTACCACAACTCTTCTGGCGAAGTTATCTGCGAATCTGCTGGAGTGGATCGTCAGGAAAATAGAGTTGGATTTCATCCCAAATTCAGGGTAAGGTCTTTTATCCAGTTTTTGACTTCCTGCTAGTTATAGGAAATGATATAGGCGGAAAAATACTGATATTATATTCTGGCATGTGTTAGTTTTAGGGTGTTTTGTAGGAGGCCTTGCGGGTGTTAGGTTTGTATTTCCTAGGGGCTTTCCAGTAGTCAGGTAAGGGAAATATGCTATGCTAGGAAAATTCTAAATATTATACAGTGTATTTATTTACGAAAATTATATATTAAAGTATGGTGTGGCTTGTGAATATGCATGTAGTACGGGGATATGTTTTACGAGTTGTAGTTTTATGATTTTTATGAATTTCAATACCATGATTTTACGGATTTAAGTACTATGATTATGTGAACTTCAGTATCATGATTTTACGAATTTCAGTACCATGACTATACGAATTCCAGTATTACGAATATGCAGTTCCATGTTATGATTATTCAGATTTTAGTACGTTATGCAGCATCATGGTTAATACGATTACTCCAAAATCATGGTAAATCAGATAGATATGTATAGAAAAATATTAAATGATATCAGACCTTGTTGGACTTGCAGCTATAGAGTACAGTACTGTTGCTACAGATATTATGTTACTTTATGAGTGCAACCACCTATTCAGATAATACGTGGTACGGTCGACCACCTAGGCCCTTGAAGAGGTTAGGCTCCCCATCCAGATATGGGTTGAGGTGGGCAAGTCGACTGACGAAGTTCAGTGATTTATTTTTGGTTGGCCAGCCAGAGTAAATCCAGCCTACGAGCCACACAACCTCGTCATGAGGGGCATTTCATGATACAGATAGCCACAGGGAACAGTTTCAGTTACTATTACTTACATATTGATTTACAGAAACAGGGATCCTACTTATATACATTAGAAGTATTTTGAATTATAACCATAATACTGATATGTCAAGCAATAGGGAAAAGGGGTGGTGTACTTTATTATTTGTGTTGTACTTTTGTACTCAGTTATTCATGTTTATATGAAACAAATTTCATGATATATATATATATATATATATATATATATATATATATAATAGCTCATTTGCCACACACTAGTAATAACATATTTCTTCTTACTGAGCGTTGGCTCATCCCAGTGTTGAAATATTTTTCAGGTGATCCAGGTAGGCGAGCAGACCAGGCTCGCAAATATAGGGGGGTCTGTAGTGCCCTGTCAGAGAGTGAGTATCATTTTGGGAACGTTTTTGTAAACCCTAGCTAGCTTAGGGTATTTTTGGGAAACAAATACATGTACATATTTTGGAAACATGTAGTACTCTAGTATTATGTGGTATTGTATATAATGGTTTATGGTTATGTTTGTATGATTTTTGCTTCCTGCTACTTAGGTTAATACTATGGTATCAGAGTATGTTATTTGCTATTATGAAAAAAAAATCAATTTAATAAGCAGGTCGTTACATAGCCAGTTAGTTTTTTTGAGTGTCAATGAGAACTCTACTATTTATAAGTTGGGTTTGAAGCCCTAAGTATGTAATATGAGTGTTTGGAATGAGTTGTTTTTGTTGCAGTGTTTTAATGAGTTGTAATATGAATAATTGGAGACTATTGTGTATAAAGGTACTTTAGAACTTTGGTAATGGATTATAGATGATATTTTAACTATTTTCACTGCATTTATATTACTAATTATAGTATCAGGTACACAGTGTAATGACCTGCTTAACTTAATATAAAAAAAATGAAACATAACAAATAAAATAGTCAACCCGAACCCATGAGTTACGGGGACACTTGTCATTCACAGCGGAAACCTACGCAGCAGTAAATAAAAATCACATTCTCAAAATCGTAATATATATAATACTAGAGTCTACTATAATCCCATAATACTGTGTTTATATACAATCTCCAAAAATGCCAAAATAAACCTAGGATCATACAATAAAAATCTCCTTATCCTAATACAAAACTTACCCTCCTAATAGGGTAACTCGATAAACTCAACGGCGGCTATGCTCCGCCGGTCTTTTTGGGTTTCCTGAAAAGCATTTAATGTTTGGGGGTGAGACACTTCTCAGTAAGGGAAAATAAACTAAATACAGTTGTGTGGCAACATGAACATTTAATGATAATATAGATATACAGTACATTCTTCATACCAGAAAACATTCATCATTTAATAATTGCAAAAACGTATACTTTCATATTTCTAATACATCATACTAATCGTAATTGTCTAGTATAGCTAATAATACTAAAAACATACCCATGATGAATAGCTAGCTGAGGTCATGTATTACCCCCCATGACGGGTTGTGCAGCCCGAAGGCAAGACACGACAATGGCTGGCCGACCACTGCCTAGTTAAAAATGTTTGTAAGTATGATTGGCCCGCCACACCCTGGTCTGGACTGCCAGGCGGACGTCCACATTCTACACTGAAAGCACATTGACTATCCATCTCCCACCCCCTCGTGGGGTGGTTAGTACTAATTTGATCATAGATATCTGATCTATAGGCTACGGTACCGTGCTCCTGAAACTAAACTAAACTAACATCCGGGTTCTGGTAACATATAATACATGATAATATAACATTTAACGTAAATAAATTAATAGCATTTCTATAATTTCATAAATATGGCCTCATGCCAACATTTCATAAATACGGCCTCATGCCGAACATTTCATAAATACGGCCTCGTGCCAAACATTTCATAAATACGGCCTCGCGCCGAACATTTCATAAATACGGACTCGCGCCGAAATTATACATAAAACACGGCCTCGCACTGGCTATCAATCACTGCCTTGCGCTGAATATTCATACATATCATTCTGAATAATAAATCAATTATCATGTATTTTCAACATCATTTGTACTGTATATTTCATATTCCTAAAAACATGCTTCATTCATAACACAGTCATATCATAATACTTCTCACGTAAAATAATATTCATGCCACACATTTGTTGTATTAAAACCATACATTGTATTCTAAAATCATAATTTCTAGCATCTCATACATACATATACATTTCAATATAATAGCAGTATTTTTCCAAACGTGCATTTCCTTCGTAATATTCGGATATAGTATATTCTTTTTTGAAAATAAATTTACTGATAAATAATAATAATTTGCATGGAAAATAACTGTTTTTAGTTTATTCCCTTACCTGGCTACTGAGAAAAGCCCCTATAAATTCTGGACTCACACCCGTAGGATTTCCTGATCAATACCCTAAAAATGAAGACTCCCAGTACTAAACTTCAGTATTTTCATGTGTATATCATTTTCTATAACTACCATAAAACCAAATTTGGCTTAAAAAGTCTTACCTCAACTCCGGGATGATTTTCAATGGAGTTCCACTGACAATCCGCTTTGATAGATATGCAGAGAACTTCTCCAAGAGCGTCGTGGTGGCCTCAGATCATCAATCCGACGAGCGACGGAGCCGGAATCGAAGAAAGAGGAGAGAGAAACCGAAGGGGGAGAGAGAGAGAGAGAGATTTCTTAATTTCTGCCTAAAATATCCGAGTTTCTACTATTTATAGGGTCAGATTCGTCGACGAGACATGTCACCACGTCGATGAGTCCTGTAGAGAGTTCGTCAACGAACCTGCACCTTCGTCGACGAATTTCAGACTTCCCCAAAACCCTCTCTCGATATCTTCTCATCGATGAAACTTGGCTTCATCAACGAGGCCCTCTTATACCCTCGTCAACGAATCCCCTGTGTTCGTCGACGAGACCCTGATAATTTCCCTCGGTTAATATTCCCAAAGTGCAATGTTGTCGACGAACGCAAAGTCGACTACCTCCTTCTGTTATTGTTTTCATTTCCCTTCCTCTCTATTTAAATACCATTTTTATTATTCGGGTCATTACACATAGACGTCACTAAAGTAGCACCTCGAGCCCAAGTGACAGGTCGGGGAGTTACAGGGTCCTTGGCCCACCACATGGGCCCAAGGTGCTACTTAAGTGATGTCCGTGTACCTGATACCATAATCAATAATATAAATGCAGCAAAAAAAATATCCTTCATAATCCATTACGAGAGTTCTAAAGTACCTTTATACACAATAGTCTCCAATTATCCATATTACAACCCATTAAAACAGTACAACAAAAACAACTCATTCCATACACTTATATTATATACTCAGGGCTTTAAACCCAACTTATATGCAGTAGAGTTTTCACTGACACTCGCAAAAACTAACTGGCTATCACCCCACCCCCAGAGTTTACTAAACTCAACCTCGAGATGGTCCTGAAAAGATAATTTGTATATTGGGGTGAGACACTTCTCAGTAAGGCATATTAAGTTAATATTAGAATGTGGTCAGCATGCATTTAGTGTTTATAGAAAACATTCATCCTTCATTTAACAGAAAATAGCTATTTTACATTGTACTCACTTTACATAGTTGAAAATACTCATCTCGTTTCCATAGTATAAGGAGTTCAGTAAATAAGTAACATCATTTACATAAATTGTTAGAATTTGTGTATTCCCAAGAGGGGGGGTGAATTGGAATTTTAAACTTTTTCTCCTAGGTTAATGTATTCAACAACAGTATATGCACAACCTAGGGCCTGTCTATGCAATTTCCAATTGCGTAGATAAATATAGTATGAATATTAAGTTATACGCATCATTCACCCATAACATACATGTGTGGTAAATGTAAAGTGCGGAAATGTAAGCAAACACACAATATGTTATCGGGGTTTGGCCAACTGTGCCTACGTCCCCGCCTCAAGCTCGCAAGCCTGAGGATTCCACTAAAGGCTCACTTAAGGGTGGAGCGACACCGTTTACAACCAGGTCAAATTAACACAGGGCTGACCTCAACCTACACCAGGTCAATTAGCAGGGCTGACCTCAACCTACACGCCTTAACAGGACGACGCACCTAGCTTTCCTAACCGGGTCTAAGCCAATCCGGGACTATTCCAGAGCTAGTCTCCCTCTTCAGGCCCGTGCCTGGAAATACAACCAAAGTGTATTACAATCAAATGGTATAGTGATTGTACTTTCAAGTAAGCAAATATTGTACCCAAATTCGCGCAATAATATACACCACAAATATGAAATAATTTGTAAGCTCAATGTGGTCTAAGATGTCAACTCTCAAATAGATTTACTATCGTTGTAATGAGTGCGTGAGAGTGCAAACCTAAATAATCTTTGTATCACCGGATATTCAATCTCAGTGCTCAAACAAAGATGTTATCCAAACTTCATATAATCAACAAATTTTCTCAATGTATATATGTATATGAAGCTCTAGCAATGTATAAGTTTGGTTTGCAAAAGGATACTCAATCTTTGTATTCAGCAAGGGATATATGAGTTAACGAATATTGCAACAAAGATTTTATCACACTAGCAAATATCTCATCAAATATTTTCAAGATAAAAACACAGTAGATATTTGAAAATGTTTTTGCAACCAAAATGCAAATACCAACTTCTTAAGATATTGCAATGACTATGCAATACTCAGAAGTTATATATATAAGTCTTCTTAGGAAAGACTTATTAACAAAGTCCCCTAAGAATACTTTAAGGTTTAGCTCTCAAAAATTAAGTCAAACAATCCAAAGATAGGAGAGCAAAACCAATCACTACAAAACGCTCAAAACCAACTTACAAATGATGTAGGCAATATGAGAAGGTAAGATTGAGTTTGTGTATCTTGGAAATGAGTATTATAGGGTTTTGGTTTTTCAAAGAATTTTCCCTAATCAAAGTGACTAATCCCACACTAATTTTCTCAAATGAACTTGTATATATAAGCAAGGGAGAAAATATGACCGTTGGGGACCTATTGGGTATTATTAGAAAAGTTTTAATGACGTTTAAGGCATTTTAACCCTATTTAGAAAAATATTAACCACGGTAAAAATAGGACCAACCCGAGAGGTCCGGTCGACCAGAAATGGTTCGGTCGACCAGGACTCAAATGACTCGGTCGACCAGGGGCATTTTGAACTGAGTGGTCAGTCGACCGAGGCAGGCGATTTTGCAATTTTCGGAGGCTCGGTCGACCGGGGCTATTTTGAACTGAAGGGCTCAGTCGACCAAACCGTTGGGAATTCTCCCAAGACCCCTCAGTTGACCAGGTTGTTGGAGTACAAATTTGGTCGGTCGACCGGGAGGTCAAAATGTTAACTCCCAAGTGGTTTGGTCGACCGGGTCAAATGAACTATAAGGGCTCGGTCGACCGGGCCTTGGTCAAACTGTTGACCCAGGGCCAGTTCGGTCGACCAGGCCAAAAATGAACTGTTTTGCCCGGTCGATCGAAAGTGCACCAAGTGTGCATTTCGGTCCCGTATAAACCCAAACAAGTCCTATTCAAGTGCCTAACAAACATATGTGAAATATGTGTGTGTCCTAAGGTCACTTGGGGTCCAATTTGAAGACACCGAAAAAGTTCGGTGTCGGTCGACCGAAGGTGCACCCTAAAGTCTTTCTATGGTCTCATTCGTGGTTCGGTTTGAGCTTACATGATAAATCATACGTGTGATGTGTGTGAGCTTATTACAAACCAAATGCCCTAATTACTATTACAGACCAATATAGATATATTACAAAGAATATGATTTGGCCTTCAAGCTTTTCTTGCTTTGTGCACATCTTAATCTTATCATTCTTGATTCCTGCACAAAAACTCAAACACTCATTAAATACAAAAAGTATTTGTCATAATCAAAACTGGGCGTGACCAATAAGGTCAACATAAATCTATAGATAAGCATAAAAGACACTCCCCGAGACTAAAGACCATTGTACTTCCCCCATGGTACGGGTTGTGCGGCCCAAAGGCTCGACCAAGCCTTGGGGGATCAACCCAGACAAAGTTAAAATCATACATCTGCTGCCAACTACGATTGCAGGCATCCACAACTCAATTGCGGACCTGATTGCCTTACCACTTCCTAGTCCGGACTTCCAGGGAAGGTACACCCTCTACTGAGGCTAGTTAGTTGAGACCATTCTACACTTTTATCTAGAACAGTGTGGGCGCATGTGGTGAATTACTGAATCTCTAGCAAATGTATCGTGCTCATAACATAACTGGTCCTCGGGGTTTCTAAAGCATATCATGCAAATTAAGTAATAAAAACTGTATTTCAAACTCATTTTGTATAAAACCTATCATATTAAAAATCCTAACCCTCGACCATCATATAAAACTTGGCTCACAACCGCTATATCAAATCCCGACCCTCGACCGTCTTATAAATCTTGGTTCCCAACTGCTATATCAAATCCCGACCCCTGGCCATCTTATAAAACTCGGCTCACGGCCGCTATATCAAATCCCAATATTTTTCACAAAAAATTCTAGTATTTCACAAACATTTACAAACTTGGCTATATAATAACCCCCAAATATTATTCACCTGCCGCACAATTTCTATATACAGTATATCCCGTTTATAAAGTCAAACCAAACTTTCCACCATTCATTTTTACTCAAAATACCATATCATATATCTTAGGTTTGAAAAGTTCATTTTAAACGGTTGGTTTTTGAAATAACAATTGAAAACATAAATATACATATATAGCATTTTAATTGGTTCAACTTAAGTAAAATCCTAACTTAACTTAATCCCTTTCCTGTTTACTGAGATGGTTCCTATAACGCTCATATAGCCCACCCTACGGCAATATGGGCTCCAAAACCTTGAAAACACATTTTCCCAGTTTATTCAACTCAAACCTCATATTAGCAACCATTAAACATCCCTAGATACATACACCCTATTTAACTAGTTATATGCTAGACAAAAGGCCCATTTCTACCCTTACCTCAACTTTGGGGTGATGCCTGGAAAGATCCTATTTAAAATTCACTTTGCTAAACTTGTAGTGAATTTCCCCCAGATCCTCGTGGTAGCTTCCAATTGTCGATTCGGGCGATGAACGACGAGATGTCGTAGAGAGAGAGTGAGGGGCGTAGTTTTAGAGAGAGAAAGAGAGATTTTTCTAATTTATTAATCAAGAAGTAATTCCAAAGCTATTTATAGGTCGTTGACCCAGTCGCATTCGTCAACGAAATGGTGCCTTCATCGATGAATTGCAGAAGGACATTCTTCGATGAAAATAAGGAATCTTAAATGAACCTTACGTCTGAAATTCCTGTCATTCAGGATTTCTTCATCGACAATGCCTCAACTTCGTTGACGAGAAACAGAAGGGCATTCGTTGACGAAATCAGGGGATTTGTTGATGAACCCTGCTGCTTTGCCCTTTTTAAATTCCCTTTCTTCTTTTCTTATTTATTTCTTTTATTTTTTGGGTTCGGGTTTCTACAATCTCCCCTCCTTATAAAAATTTCATCCTCGAAATTTGCTAATTGTTATAGTTCACATCCTTAACTCATAATCCATCTCTATAAAAGAGTCAGTAGCGACCCACATAGCACCCCCATCCCAAGTTTATTAATTACCCTCACTTATAGAGGACGAATATTGTGGTTACACACATGCCTCGAAAGATTACAATATCATACACAACTCTTCTAGACCAGTAATTAAAACTAACACTTACCTGTGTTGCTTACTGATCTGTCTGGTGTTAGACCTCTTTATAAAGTTATGGGTATTTCTGGCGTAATTCTATCTCTAACTCCCAAGAAGCCTCCTCTACTGCATGATTCCGTCATAACACCTTTACTAACGGTATATCCTTAGTACGCAGTTCCTGTATTTTTTGATCCAAAATTTGAACTGGTACCTCCTCGTATGCCAGAGCATGCCCGATTTCCAAAGGTTCACAATTTATCAAGTGTGAAGGATCTGGAGCATACTTTCTTAGCACTGATAAGTGGAAAACATCATGAACTCTACACAATGCTAGGGGTAACGTCACACAATAGGCAACTAGACCTATCCTTTCCAGGATCTCCGATGGCCTAATGTATCGAGTTTCTTCCTGAACCTCATCACCCCCTTTATCGGAGCAATCCTCAAGAATACCATATCACCAATCTCGAACTCAAGCTCCCATCGGCGAGCATCCGCATAACTCTTCTACCGACTTTGTGTTGTTTTAATCCTCTCCCTGATAAGCTCGACCTTTGCAGAGGCTTGTTGAACTAATTCAGGTCCCAAAATTTATCGCTCACCTACCTCATCCCAGTACAATGGAGATTGGCACCAGGGACTATACAAAGCCACATCTGGTGCCATCTTGATACTGGCCTGATAACTATTATTATATGCAAACTCTACAAGCGATAGATAATGAATTCAACTATCCCCAAAATCCACAACACACGCCCGCAACATATCCTCTAAAATCTAAATGGTCATCTCAGACTGCCTATCCATGTTCAGGTGAAATGTGGTACTGAAAGTGAGTTAATATCCTAAGGTGTCCTACAAACTCTTCCAGAATCAAGAAGTGAATAGTGGATCTTGATATGAAACAATAAAAACCAAGATGCCATGGAGTCGTAGGATTTCCTATACATACAGCTCTGCCAGCCTATTCATAGAGTAACTGACTCTGATCGGGACAAAGTATGTAGTCTTCGTCAGTCGATCCATAATAACCCAAATAGAATTCTGCCTATGCACCGTCGAAGGCAACCCTGATACAAAGTCTATCGACATATGCTCCCACTTCCACTTAGGGATATCAAGTGGCTGAAGTGGTCCCGCTGGCCTCTAGTGTTATACTTTTACCTACAAATATGTTAGGCACTGTTCCACGAATCTGGAAATCTCCCTTTTCATGTTACTCCACTAGAAGGATTCTCACATATCTCTATACATCTTTGTACTTCCCGGATGAACAGTATAGAGAGTGATAAGCCTCCTCCAGAATTGTCTTTTTAATTACCACGTCATTAGGCACACATAATCTGCACGTGAAATCTGAGAACTCCCTCCTCTGAGACATTAAAGTCTAGTTGTTGCTCACTCCGTACTTTCTCCACAATTTTCATTAGCTCTACGTCTTTCATCTGAGCGACTTTAATTTTCTCCCATAAGGTTAGAAGAATGATCAAACTGGCCATGATCGCCTGTGGATCTCTGTCCACTAACTGTACACCCAACCTCTCCAGGTCCATTCTGATCTGATGTTGTTCCATAACTATTGAAACTAACGCACCCATCGACTTCTGACTAAAAGCATCAGCTACCACATTTGTCTTTCCTGTACCACTAATGGTATATTCGTAGTCCTTAATCAACTCAAGTCATCTCTTCTTCCTTATATTCAATTCCTTTTGGGTGAAGAATTATTTAAGACTCATGTGATTCATAAAGATCTTGCACTTTTCACCGTATAGGTAGTGCCTCCAGATCTTTGACGCATAAACTACTGCTGTCAGGGTACTATCGCTGATTCATCGAGGGTTTCTCCATGTTATCAGGTCCTCTGATGCAACTTACAAGGAAGAATAGTAAGTTTGAGTGGACTGGGGAGTGCGAGCATAGTTTTTAGGAATTGAAGCAAAGACTAGTCACTGTCCCAGTATTGATCATTCCATCCGGGGGTGGTGGTTTTGTGATTTATAGTGACGCATCTCAGAAAGGACTCGGGTGTGTCTTGATGCAGCAGGAAAAGGTTATCACGTACGTGTCTCGCTAACTCAAGGAGTACAATAAGAACTATCTTACACACGACTTGGAGCTCACAACAGTTAGTTTATGCGTCAAAGATCTGGAGGCACTACCTATACGGTGAAAAGTGCGAGATCTTTATAGATCACAAAAGTCTTAAATACTTCTTCACCCAGAAGTAATTGAATATGAGGCATAGGAGATGACTTTAGTTTATTAAGGACTACAAATGTACCATTAGTTACCACCCAAGAAAGGCAAATGTGGTAGTTGATTCTTTGAGTTGGAAGTCGACGAGTGCGTTAGTTTTAGCGGTTGTGGCACAACATCATATCATAATGGACCTGGAGAGGTTGGGTGTAGACTTAGTGGATGGGGATCCACAGGCGATCATGGCCAGTTTGATCATTCAGCCAACCTTATAAAAGAAAATTAAAGTCACTCAAATGAAAGACGTAAAGCTATCACAAAATGTAGAGAACGTACGGAGTGAGCAGCAACCAGACTTAGATGTCTCAGAGGAGGGCGTTCTCAGATTTCACGCCAGATTATGTGTGCCTAATGATGCGGGGATTAAAAAGACGATTCTAAAAGAGACGCATCGCTCTCTTTATACTGTTCATCTAGGAAGTACAAATATGTATAAAGATCTGCAAGAATTCTTCTGGTGGAGTAACATGAAAAGGGAGATTGCTAGATTCGGGGAATAGTTATTGACATGTCAGCAGGTAAAAGCAGAGCACCAGAGGCCAGCAAGACCACTTCAGCCACTTGATATCCCTAAGTGGAAGTGGGAGCATATCTCGATGGACTTTGTATCAGGGTTGTCTTCCGCAGTGTATGGGCAGAATGCTATTTGGGTTATTGTGGATCTACTGACAAAGACTACGCACTTCGTCCCAATCAAATTCAGTTTCTTTATGAATATGCTGGCAGAGTTGTATGTACAGGAAATTGTATGACTCCATGGCATCCCAGTTTCTATTGTTTCAGATCGAGATCCATGGTTCACTTCTTGGTTCTGGAAGAGTTTGTAGGATGCCTTAGGATCTCAACTCACTTTCAATACCACGTTTTATCCATAGACAGATGGGTAGTCCTAGAGGGCCATTTAGATTCTAGAGGATATGCTGCGAGCATATATGCTGGATTTTGAGAATAGCTGGATTCGGTATCTACTGCTCGTTGAGTTTGCATATAATAACAGTTATCATGCCAGTATCGAGATGGCATCATATGAGGCTTTGTATGGTCACCAGTGCCGATCTTCATTGTACAGGGATAAGGTAGGCAAGCAGCAGATTTTGGGGCCGAAATTCGTTCAGCAAACCTCTGCAAAGGTCGAGCTTATCAGGGGGAGGATTAAAGCAGCACAGAGTCAGTAGAAGAGTTATGCGGATACTTTCCAATGGGAGCTAGAGTTTAAGATCAGTGATATGATATTTGTGAGGATTGCTCCAATGAAAAGGGTGTTGAGGTTTGGCAAAAAAGGCAAGTTGAGTCTTAAGTGCATTGGACCATTCGAGATCCTGGAAAGGATTAGTCCAGTCGCCTATTGAGTAATGTTACCCCCAGCGTTGTCTAGGGCTCATAACATTTTTCACGTATCATTATTAAGGAAGTACATGTCAGATCCTTCACACGTGATAAGTTCTAAGCCTTTGGAGATTGGGGATGCTTTAGCATTCGAGGAGGTACCAATTTAGATTCTGGATCGAAAAATACAAGAATTGTGTACTAAGGATATACTGTTGGTGAAAAGTGTTGTGGCGGAATCACGTGGTAGAGGAAGCTTCTTGGGAGTTAGAAACAGAAATACGCCTGAAGTACCCACAACTTTTCAGAGAGTTTCAGCACTAGACAGGTATGTGTTAGTTTTATTTGTAGGTCAGGTAAGGTAGGTTTGTTTAGTTTGCTAGTTGTTTATGATTTCGTATATGATGTTCTTTGGAAGAATTATGTATATTGTAATCTTCTGAGGTGTGTGTAGAACCACAGTATTCCTTCGCTATAAGTGAGGGTATTTAGTATATTTAGTAAACTTGGGACGGGGCCGCTATGTGGGTGGCTACTGACTCTTCGGTAGAGATGAATTGTGAGTTAAGGATGTGAACGGTAACAATTAGCAAATTTCGAGGATGAAATTTTTATAAGGAAGGGAGATTGTAGAAACCCAAACCCAGAAAATAAAATAAATAAATAAGAAAAGAAGAAAGAGAATTTAAAAATGGAAAAGCAGTAGGGTTCATCGACGAATCCCCTAATTTCGTCAACGAATGCCCTTCTATTTCTCGTCGATGAAGTTTAGGTGTCGTTGACGAAGAAATCCCGAACGATAGGAATTTCAGACTTAAGGTTCGTCAACGAACCCTTCTTTTTGTCAACAAACGTCCTTCTGCAATTCATCGATGAAGGCACCATTTCGTCGACGAATGCAACCGGGTCAATGGCCTATAAATAGCTTTGGAATTACTTCTTGATTAAGAAATTAGAAAAATCTCTCTTTTTCTCTTTAAAAACCGCACCCCTCACTCTATCTCTACGATATCTCGTCGTTCGTCTCCCGAATCGACGATCGAAAGCTATCACGAGGATCTGGGAGAAATTCTCTACAAGTCTAGCGGAGTGGATTTTTGAACGGGGTCTTTCCTGACATCACCCCAAAGTTGAGGTAAGGGTAGAAATGGGCCTTTTGTGTAGCATATAACTAGTTAAATGGAGTGTATCGGTTTGGGGATGTTTAATGGTTGCTAATATGGGGTTTGAGTTGATTAAACTAGGGAAATGTGTTTTCAGAGTTCTGGAGCCCGTATCGCCATAGGGTGGGCTATATGAGTGTTGTAGGAACTATCTCAGTAAAAAGGTAAGGGGATTAAGTTAAGTCGAGATTTTTCTAATGTTGAACCAATTAAACTACTATATATGTATATTTATGTTTTCAGTTGTTACAAAAACCAACCGTTCAAAATAGATTTTTCAAACCCAGGATATATGATATCGTATTTTGAGTAAAAATGAACGGTGGAAAGTTTGGTAAATATACTGTGTTTGTTGGTTGCCTACGGGCTATGTTCAAAGTACTGAAATTGTGTGGCAGATGAATATTATTTTTAGGGTTATTGAATAATCGAGCTTGTGAATGGTTGTGAAATACAAGAACTGTTTGTGAAAAATATAAGGATTCGATATAGTGGCTGTAAGCTGAGTTTTATAAGACGGCCTGTAATGCCCCAAACCTGCCAAGTGGGACCCAAGGACGTTATGAGACTCACCACACGTCTCTGATACCAATCACGCAACAGAACTATTTAAACAACCTTAAATAAAATACTAGAGTACTATATATAATCCAAAAGAAAGATCCATCCACATATATTACTTTTCTAGAGATTTTAACAAAAAGAAACATTATTATACATATTCACTTCTACTACCACTTACGAGTCTCCAAAAATTCTAACCCAGCCTCGGAGCTTTTAAGCTCGATCACTTGAAGGACCTGAAAGAGTAATAAATCGCCGGGGTGAGACACCTCTTAGTAAGAAAGAAATAAGTTATAACAATGTGTGGCAGAGAGTTTAGATATATACTCATATGTTATTCAATATCATAGAAGTTGAGAAATCACAACATTAATAACATCACTGACATATGGTATTATACACACATACATAATTATTTTTAGTGATAAATTCTGAGAATACGGAAGATTAACCGCCCGTACAAGTAGCTTCCCTCTGCTCTGATACTAATACCAGGGAACTCACCTTACTCAGTAAGCCATTGGGTTATGTATTCAAGCAAAGTCTACGAGAATAGGGAAGTTTACTCACCCATACAAGTACCTTTCCCCTACTCTAGCACCAACAGAAAACTACTAGGGCACTCGCCTTTCTTAGCAAGCCCTCGGTGGAAAATATACTTTGCCACGAATACTTATATAATTAATTTCATATGCATCCAATGCTTTTCATATCATAGAAACCCACGAATACATGCATATCACAACCCATCCACATAGGAAACACACACACTTCATTTACACCCACACAGGGTCCAAAACCACATAGCAAATATAGTCCACACAGGACTCACATCCACACAAGATTCATAACCACACAAGTTACCACACAAGCTTCCTAACCACACAGGTTACAAATTCACACACACAAACTCGTTCATAGTAAATCGGTAAAACAAACTCCTCATTCCACTGCCAATATTTTACCCCCTTAATATAAATGCCCATGTAAGAACCTCTTCATACCGCTGCCAATATTATATGGCGATTTATATCAAGTACGATATAATGACCTCCTCATACCACTGCCACCGCTATATCGCAATTTACATGAACCATAGTAGAATACACATCCATGGCATAACCAATCATCCAAGAACATCAATGCATTCACCACAGTATTCACAATCAAACAATATTCACAGCTGGACAGTATTCACAACCAAGCAAAATTTACAACCCAAACAGTAACCACAAGCAAAGAATAAATCATAATTGAGCGGTACTCGCAACCATTTAATTATGAAAGTTATTTCATACCACACGGTTTTTCCCTAATACGATATATATAATTAAAATTATTTTTGATCCAAGAGTCTAACCATTCAAAAAATTATACCTAAATATATATAATTATATACTTGAATTTAATTGGTTTAAAATTCATAAAAATCCATTATAACGTATTCCCCTTACCTCCTCCTCCAAATTCCACCTAAACCGAATGGAAAATAAAACCCTATATTCCAAAAATTCTAACTTAATTAGTTTAACCCCATTATCATTTATCGTCTCCTAGGCCCATACACTCCCAATACTTTATTTAATATTAAAAATACCCTACTTACCCTGATTTTGGAGTGGTGCCCAAGTACTCCAAACTGAATATTTGCTCCGCCTATATTACAGAAAATCTTCCTAAGGACCTCGTGATGGTTTCCAATCATCGAATCGGGCTAAATCTATGCCAGATTTGAAGAAAGAAGGTAGGGAAAGTGAAACCTAGAGAGAGAAAATGAGAGATGATAGAGAATTCCATAGAAGAAATTATCTAGGGTCACTTTATACCCAAGCCGCCGTCGACGAGTTTAAAAGGTTCGTCGACGAAGCCAAGAATAAAATTTGTCGATGAGGTTATCATGTTCGTCGACGAAGTGTTCAAAAACCTGAATTTTCCCTACTCTCGGTAATTCATCATCGACGAGACATGCATACTCACTAAGAAGGATATTCGTCTACGAGTCCCTGCTTGATACCCTTTTTAAATTTCTTTCCCATTTTCCTTTTATTTATTTTATTTTATTTTTCTAAGTTCGGGTTATTACATTCTCCCCTCCTTAAAATAATTTCATCCTCAAAATTCGGTATTCAACATATATTTCATTACACATTTCACACATTTTAATTTATTCCACATGTAGATAATTGTATCACCTAGAGTTAAATAAAATTTATTTCTTATCTTAACATAAACATGCTACCTGTGCCTCTAGTAGTGTCTCCCTCAGTCTTGCCAAGCTTATACACACATGTCAGGCCGCCGCCACAGCGAGGTACCGGGTTACTCTTCCAATTTTGATCTAGAGCGGGTGCATTGTTCGGAAATCCTCAACACTCCCGAGCTTTATGGCCATATCTTCCGCACCTATATCACACAATACCCCTACCCCGGCATTCTCCCCAATGCCCTTGATCGCATCTAGAACAATGGGGGGGGTGTGACGATTCGCTCTATTGTCCTCAATTATTCCTTTTTTACCTCTGACCCACATTATCTCTATCTCCCCTCCATGACCACTGTCTGACATTTGCATGGGGGTTGGGAGACATGGGTCTCTTCCTCCATTCTGACGCCTCTACACCTCTCTACAGACTCGACTCTGCAACGGTTGTTTTATCCACCAGTTCTGTGAAGTCCTGTATCATTAAACATGTCATATGCTTATGAATCATCTAATTTAGGCCCCTTTCAAACCATCTTACCTTTTGATATTCATCTAGGATCATAAAAGGCACAAAGCGAGAAAGTTCCAGGAACCTAGTAACATACTACTGAACTGTGAAGCACCCCTGAGTCAAGTTGAAAAATTCATTTGCCTTCGCTTTTCTGGTGGTGGCGGAAAAATATCGGTTGTAGAAGATCTGCTTGAAACGACCCCACGTCATCGCTATAGGTACTGTTCGCTACTCTTCCAACGGCTTCACTGCTTGCCACCACCGTTTAGCTTCTTCGGTCAACTTGAAGGTGGCGAAAAGAACCTTCTGCTCCTCAATGCAATTTAGCACTGCCAATATTTTCTCCATCCCTCACATCCAAGTCTCGACCATGATTGGGTCATTGCCTCCCACAAAAGATGAGGGTTTCAGGCGAGTGAATTGATCAATCGTATAGCCCTAGTTCACTAGTGGGTAGCTCGATCTCCCAAAATCTCATCTCATCTGTTCCTTAACCTGACAAGCTATACCTCGCAACAATTAGGAGGTTTCGATCTAATCTCCATTAGAAGCTTCCAACTCATCTCCTCCTCCATCATCCACACCTTTACCTCTCGAATCCATCTTGAATATATATATATAACAAAGGCAAGTTTAAAATTTCTACATCTTAACATAACTGACATATTCACAAAACAGGAAACCAAATTAATACCCAAATTCTCAATTAAACATCCAATACCCAATTATCCGCAATCATCTTAACCTTCAAATTCTAATTCTAAGTTTCAGTCTCTCTGCTTGGAAACATCACCATTGATGGATTTATTGTGGTTTTCTGAAACCGTCGACTGATTTAGAAAATCACAGAAGTCCTTCAAGAGATTTCTGCCTTGAGGCTACGAAACAAAACTCAAATTTCCTATTAATACCTTAATCTACCTCGTTCCTATCCTCATCCAACTCAAACCTATACTCTGGTATTAATCCTCCTAAAGTCTGCAGAATCTATAACCTAAAGCTCTAATACCATTTGTAACGCCCCAAATCCACCAAGTGGGGCCTCGGGGCACTATAAGACTCACCACATGTCTCTGATACCAATCATGAAGCATAACTATTTAAACAACCTCAAATAAAATACTAAAGTACTATATATACATAATCCAAAAGAAAAATCCATCCACATATATTACTTTTCTAGAGATTCTAAAAAAAAAAAAATTATTATACATATTCAGTTCTAATACCGCTTACGGGTCACCAAAAATTCTAACCCAGCCCCGGAGCTTTTAAGCTCGATCACTTGAAGGACTTGAAAGAGTAATAAATCACTGAGGTGAGACACCTCTCAATAAGGAAGAAATAAGTTATAATAGTGTGTGGCATAAAGTTTAGATAAATATAAAATATACTCATCTATTATTCAATATCATTGAAGTTGAGAAATCACAACATTAATAACATCACTGACATCTAGTATTATACACACATACATAATTATTTTTAGTGATAAATTCTGAGAATACGGAAGATTAACCGCCCATACAAGTAGTTTCCCTCTGCTCTGGTACTGAAACTAGGGAACTCACCTTACTCAGTAAACCCTCAAATTATGTATCCAAGCAAAGTCTCTGAGAATAGGAAAGTTTACTCGCCCATACAAGTACCTTCCCTCTGCTCTAACACCAACAAAAAACCACTAGGGCACTCGCCTTTCTCAGCAAGCCCTTGGTGGAAAATGTACTTTGCCATGAATACTTATATAATTAATTTCACATGCATCATGTATACACGCATGTATACACTTTTCATATCACAGAGACCCATGTATACACGCATATCACAACCCATCAACACAAGAAACACACACACTTCATTCACACCCACATAGGGTCCATAACCACACAGCAAATACAGTCCACATAGGAATATCATCCACACAGGACTCACAACTACACAGGTTATTACACAAGCTTCCCAACCACACATGTTATAAATTCACACACACAACCTCGTTCATAGTAAATCGGTAAAACAAACTCCTCATTCCACTCCCAATGTTTTACCTCCTTAATATAAATGCCTATATAACAACCTCCTCATACTGCTGCCAACGTTATATGGCGATTTATATCAGGTACGATATAATGACCTCCTCATACCACTGCCAACGCTATATCACAATTTACATGAACCAAAGTACAATACACATCCATGACATAACCAATCATCAAAGCACATCAATGCATTCACCACAATATTCATAATCAAACAATATTCACAATTGAACAATATTCACAACCAAGTAGCTTTTACAACACAAACAGTAACCACAACAAAACAATAAATCATAATTGAGCGGTACTCGTAACCATTTAGTTATGAAAGTTATTTCATACCACACGGTTTTTCCCTAATACGGTATCTATAATTAAAATTATTTTTTATCCAATAGTCTAACCATTCAAAAAATTATACCTAAATATATATAATTATATACTTTAATTTAATTGGTTTAAAATTAATAAAAATCCATTATAACGTATTCCCTTTACCTGCTCCTCGAGATTCTGCCTTAACTGAATGAAAAACGAAACCCTGTATTCCAAAAATTTTAACCTAATTAGTTTAACCCCCAGGATATTTATCATTTATCATCTCCTAGGCCCACACACTCCCAATACTTTATTTAATATTAGAAATACCCTACTTACCCTGATTTTGGAGTGGCGCCTAAGTACTCCAAACTGAAAATCTGCTTCACCTATGTTGCAAATAATCTTCTCAAGGACCTCATGGTAGTTTTTTATCATCGAATCGGGCTAAATTTGGTCCAGATTTGAAGAAAGAAAGTAGGGAAACTGAAACCTAGAGAGAGAAAATGAGAGAGGAGAGAGAATTTTGCAGAAGAAATGATCTAGGGTCACTTTATACCCGAGCCTTCATCGATGAATTTAAAAGGTTCATCGACGAAGCCAAGAAGAAAATTCATCAACAAGGTTATCATGTTCGTCGACGAAGCGTTTAAAAAACTAAATTTTCCCTGCTCTCGAGAATTCCTCATCGATGAGACACGTGTACTCGTCGATGAAACTCAAAAGGATATTTTTTGATGAGGAAAACAAATTCCTTGACGAGTCCCTGCTTGATACCTTTTTTAAATTTATTTCCCTTTTCCTTTTATTTATTTTCTTTTATTTTTTTTGATTTTGGGTTATTACATGGCCGGGAGCCGGAATTTGATATAGCGGCTGTGAGCCAAGTTTTATATGATGGTCGAGGACTGGGATTTGATATAGCGGTTGTGAGCTGAATTTTATATGATGGCGGAGGGCTGGGATTTTTAATAGGACAAGTTTTATACGAAATGAGTTTGAAACAAAGTTTTTATTACAT
This sequence comes from Malania oleifera, assembly GCF_029873635.1. Taxonomy (NCBI): domain Eukaryota; kingdom Viridiplantae; phylum Streptophyta; class Magnoliopsida; order Santalales; family Ximeniaceae; genus Malania; species Malania oleifera. The sequence goes on along the minus strand of NC_080422.1, from coordinate 40,456,038 downwards.
AAATTGCATGATATGCTTTAGGAACCAAGAGGACCAATTATGTTATGAGCACAATACCATTGCTAGAGATTCAGTAGTTGACCACGTGCGTCCACACTATTCTGGATAAAAGTGTAGGGTGGTCTCAGCGAATTAGCCTTAGTAGAGGGTGTACCTTCCCTGGAAGTTCGAACCAAGAAGTGGTAAGGCAATCGGACTCACAACTGAGTTGTGCATGCCTGCAGTCCTAGTTAGCATCAGATGTATGATTTTGACTTTATTTGGGTTCATCCCCCAGGGCTTAGTCCAGCCTTCAGGCCCCACAACCCGCACCATGGGGGGAAGTAAATGGTGTTTAGTCTCAGAGAGTGTCTTTTATGCATATCTATAGATTTATGTAAATGATGTTACTTATTTACTGAACTGCTTATACTATGGAAACGAGATGAGTATTTTCAACTTTGTAAAGTGATTACAATGTAAAATAGCTATTTTCGCTTAAATGAAGGATGGATGTTTTCAGTAAACACTAAATGCATGCTGACCACACACTAATATTAACTTATTCTGCCTTACTGAGAAGTGTCTGACCCCAATATACAAATTATCTTGTTAGGACCATCTCAAGGTCGAGTTTAGCGAACTCCGCGGCGGGATGATAGCCAGTTAGTTTTTGTGAGTGTCAATGAGAACTCTATTGTATATAAGTTGGGTTTGAAGCCCTGAGTATGTAATATGGGTGTATGGAATGAGTTGTTTTTGTTGTACTATTTTAATGGATTATAATATAGATAATTGGAGACGACTGTGTATAAAGGTACTTTAGAACTTTGGTAATGGATTATGGAGGATATTTTATTTATTAACGCTACATTTATATTACTAATTATGGTATCAAGTACACAAATGTCACTTAAGTAGCACCCCGGGCCCACGTGGTGGGTTGGGGCGTTACAAAATATATATTTGAACAATTAAAACAATCTTAGTATTTCTCAATCATTCACAGCAATTAAAATATAAGAAAATAAATGCAAAAAATTAAATAGTGCAGGGAAAAAGAGAACAACACAATATTTGTTATCGAGTTTTGGTCAATCCTGCCTACATCCCCGCCTCAAGCTAACAAGCAAAAGGATTCACTACTAATACCCACTTATGGGTAAAGCGGCATCGATTACAATCACATCTCCTTACTGGGCGAAGGAATACCAAAGGTCACATTTACATGGTTGACCCTAACCTTTACAACTACACTTTACGGTGCAACAGTTCCTCCTAACCGGGTCTGAACTATCTAGTGCACGTTAAAGGCCAGTGCAATCCTCTTCCGAAGATCACACGTCGGGAAAAAAACAGATATCAATATTTGTGTACAATAAAGATGCTTCTTATACAAGCAAATGATGTACAACAATAAGGCACAAATACACTCACACAAGATATGAAATGAAGCTCAAGTGAGTATATGTGTTTTTCTCAATAATGATAATGTAATGTATATGATATATGCTTAAAGATTTAACCCCAATAGATTTTTCTCCAAAAATATTTATCAATAAAAACTTAGGAGAACTTAGGGTTTTGCTTTCATATAGATTTTTCCCAAATCAATATGTATGATCTTTGATGAGAAAGAAATATTAAATAAGTGCTTTTCAAAGATCTCAAGAATACTTAAACCATATCTCCGAAATATATTTTAAAATAAAGTATATTAAATATGTTTTGCTTACGGAGGTCATTTTGAAAATGTTTAATTAAAATTAAACACGTTTTTAGGCGCTTAAAATGACTAGATCCTGAGAGATTCGATCGACTAAGGAAAGGGACCGGTCTCATTTTTTTTATAATTTCATGTTCATAGTTCGGTCAACCGTGGGATTTTAGTTCAAAACGTGGTCGATCGACTGAGCCTTAGTCAAACTTTTGACTTTCAGCCGATAATGTGTTCGGTTGATTAAGATGATTAATATTGGAACTGGTCGGTCGGTTGAGGCTTTTTAATTAAGCCTAAAAATGCAACGTCTCGGGTTTGGTTCCCTACGGTCAATCTATGGTTATTTTGAGCTTACATTCACATCATGCATGTAATTCATTATTAATTTCACTATATATTTTCAAATTTGTAAAAATATGTATTTTAAATATATATAAAAACTCACACGGTCTCCTTTTGTTTTAATTTCTAACGAGAAATTTAATTAGGTATAAAATAATTTAACCTAAACAATAATATCTAGAAAAAATTTAAAAATAATTTTTACTATATCAACTAAAAAGTTGGAAAAAAAAAAAAAAAAAAAAAGGAATAAAAAGACGAGCCAATAAAATGAGAAGCCCTAAGGAGTTATGACTCGTGTGGCGCAAGACAGGTAAGGATAGTCAGTCCTAAGTAGTTTGAAACCCACATTCCCGCTTTAAAGCGCCATACCAGCTTCTCTTTTTTATCTCATTCCAACAATCCAACGCTCCTGCTCCTTCTCCTTCTCCCGGAGGAAACAAACCCTAATTGCAGAAATGAAGAGGAATCGGGGAGATGCAGCGGAGGAATTCGATTATGGAGATGGAGTCTCATGGGTGAGAGGCCCTTTGATCGGCAAAGGCAGTCACGGTTGTGTCTTCCTCGCCAATCCCAGGAAGAAGATGAAGAAAGGCGGCTGCTTTCCCTCGGTCATGGCTGTCAAATCCTCCGAGGTTTCTCTCTCTGCTACTCTGCAGAAAGAGAAGGAAACTCTCTGCAATCTACAGGGTTGTTCCAGCGTTTTGCAGTGCTTCGGGGACGAGGAAACCTACAGTGAAGATGGGCAGCAGATGATCTACAATTTGCTTCTGGAGTACGCCCCCGGAGGAACTTTGGGTGCTCTCATCAAGAAGCACACCGCCGTCGCTGCTCTCATTCCCCAATCTGATGTCAGGGCCTACGCTAGGGCTCTTCTTCGCGGCCTTCGTCACATCCACGCTCGCGGCTATGTTCATTGCGATTTGAAGCCAGACAACATTTTGCTTTTCCTTCCCAATTCTGGTTCCGCTGTTGCTAAATTTGTGCCGAAGATTGCAGATTTTGGGCTGGCGAAGCGGACGAGCAAACAGGGTCCTTGCTTCAGAGGGACTCCATTGTATATGTCGCCCGAAGCTGTTGTTCGAGGCACACAGGGGCCTCCTTCTGATGTTTGGGCTCTTGGCTGTGTTGTGCTTGAAATGTTAACTGGGAGGCCACCGTGGGATGGTGCCGCATTTTTAGACCGCGAGGGTCTTCTCTCTAGGATTCGCACTCCAAATCAATTGCCAAAAGTTCCGAGTACCTTATCCAAAGAAGCCAGCGATTTCTTGAAAAAATGTTTTGTGAGGAAGGCTCCGTTCAGATCCACCGCTGAAAAACTTTTGACTCATCCATTCGTCGCTGAATTAGACTGCAAAGATGACGAACCAGAAACTAATGGTTTTGAGGAGGAGGAGGAGGAGGAGGGCGAAGAGGAGGAGGAAGAGGTCATATACCCAGTAGAGGGGTTGTCCGAGACAGTGACAGAGACAGATGATGAGTATTCTTCGTTTTCCTCCGATGATCAGAGTTACAGTTCTGAGGATTTCTTCTCTTCTTCTGTGTCGGAAGAAGTAGTTTTCCCAATTCTTCCTGGTAAAAAGTAGTGCCCATGACAGCTGCAAAGGACTTTTGGGGTTTAGATTTTGATTTTTGACACTCTTTTTTCTTCTATTCTCTTAGGTCATGTTTGGTTTGCAGAATGGAATGGGGTAGGAAAGGAACTAAATGAAAATCTGAATGGTGATCATGACTAATTGAAGTCATAATTTCAATTTTATTCCACCTGATTCCATTCTATTCCTTCGTACCAAATATGTAGTTGATTGTTTCAGATGACTATAGATATAGTACATATATGCAACTGATGCATAAGTTGGAGTTGTTTTGCTCCAGGTGGTGGTCAAATCCATGCTTTTTTGTAAAGAAGGTTGATGAATAAGAGAACAATTGACTTGTCATTTTAGCATCTTTTTGCCTCATGTTTTATTCTATTTTGTTATTATATAAGAGGATCTCTCTGCCAAGATCAACTGCATTGTTGCTTTTTATAATGACAGTACAGTATAGAAAATCACTGCCAAGATCAACTGCATTGTTGCTTGCACAAGCCAAGATGGCTGTTAGGAACTTGAAACCTCGAAAAAAAAAAGTAGAGATTCCCATCTATAGAGATGGTATGGTGTTTTGTTCAAACCTTATTTACCATGCTCCAGTTTTGTCTTCTTAGAATGATAAATCAAAACAATAACAGATTGATAGTAGAATTATTGCACAGGTCACCAACAAATTGTGAAAGATGTAATTTTTATGCTTATTTACAACAATAATCTCAATATGTAATCCATTATTGGTAATTATAATTTTGGGATACTCGAATAGGTACTTAGTGAAATCCTCTACTTGGATGGAACTATTTGAATTTTTTGTTGAAAATTTGGAAACAGTTCATCAGCTATGGGGTTTTTAAACAAGGGGATTTCTCTTTGGCAAAAACCACTAATTCTGACAATGGCGAATCTTTTATTTTGGTACAGATGGTATAACACATAAGATTCATCTATAGCCAACATGACATGGTGTGAAAGTGTAATAACTGAAAGTGGTGCTACATCCGTGGTATCAGGAACCATATGTCCCCTGTAGGTCGTCATGATTGAGTGATTCGTGGTTCATGTGGAGGTTTTGGTCAGTGACTGAGGGAGATTGGAACTAAATAAAAAGCTGCAAAATGAGTTCAGATGGGATGCTATCAGTGATAATATGGGGAGATGCTAGACTTCAGGAAAGGGTACTGCATTAGTTTGTGAATATAGAGATTGAAGGGTACACACACCTACACACCTATACACATACACACAAGAAAGAACTTGGTAGAACATAATTAAAAAAAAAAAAAAGCACCTTTTTCTTTCCTTCTATTTAAAATAAATAAATAAATAAATCCGCCTCTAGCGTCCTTCCTAAGGATAATGGGAAAATACAAATTGCTTGGGCACTAGGCATTAGGTGCATCTGATATTACTTTTTGAATGGAAATATTTTACTCTTGCAAGGTAAGGCTAGCTCGAAAGTAAGCCACCTCTTGGCAAAATCACCTAGGTGTTTTTGGTCCACTGCATTGGTGTTGGGCTATGTTTATTTGTCCCTTTATCTTCCTATCACCAGAATGCAGTACCTTGCAGCATTGATGAAGCATGATATAACACAAAAAAAGCAAGGATGCAATAAATTGCATTGTTAATTTTATTCTTTGTAATCAAGCTATAAATTGTATTTTTTATTTTATTTTTGACAATCAAGTTTTAATAAATCCCAAATAAACATTACCTTGGAATTTTGATTTCCAAAAATTTCCTTGGGCCAAATTTAGTTTTACTTTTTCAGGTCTTTGACTACAACAACAACAACAACAACAAAATCAAACCTTAGTCCCACTAAGTGGGGTAGGTTATATGAATCATTTTCTGCTAATTTATGCGATCATGAACCATTTCTTTTGATAGATTCAAGGCCATTAAATCCTTACTCACTATCTCCTCCCAAGTCTTTGACTAGATATCAAAAATTTTTCCTAGCTCCAAGCTCCACATGTTCCTGTGAGTTCTCCATGACAGTTAGTTTCATGATTTTATATGGAAAACATTAACAGGTAAGCATGTTTTACTCTTGTCCAATCCCTTAGATTTGAACTTTGTTTAACATATCCTGCATACTGTCCACAGCTTGTTCATTTGTCTTGATACAGCTGTTTCTACCTGCCACTAATGAAAGTAAAGGATTTAAAATTTGTTTACTAGATGGTATTTTAAATTATTTATTGGTATCCAGTGAACTCTTATATGCATAATTCTTCCAAATTTAGATTGACATGCCAAATTGGAGTATCTTTTGTCATATTTGTGTCTTCGAACTGTTTGGATCATAAAGATTTTATTTCTTGGTTAAAGATATTGAGTGCATGCTTAGTCTGAGTGTTGTTCCTTGGAGTCATATGGCATTGTTCTTGAATAAGAAGAGAGGCAGTCCTTTCTTTCTATCATTGTATATCAGTTCTATATGGGTTACTGGTATAAGGTTTTAATATGGCTGGTTCCAGGATTAAATAAAATCAGAATGCTTAGCTGGAGAATGGCTTTGCAAGATTATGTTGGTCATGTTGAATAACTTTTTTGAATGCTAAAGAAAAACTGAAACATGAAGAGCCAATGATATTTTATTACAATAACTGAGCAGTGAACACTAAGTGCATAAGGAGGATACTTGCTAGTGTATTTAAACAAGTTTACAAGATTTAGATAACAATAAATGAGATATCATAAATCCCATGAAATCTGAGATAAAATCTGCGTTGTTGACATATATGCTCCTTTTGAATCAATAGGCTTTGATTTGTTAGCATATGTGATCCTCAGACAATTGACTTTGGATCTTTGACCTTCCTTAGTCTTTATTGTGATGATTTGCCTCAGATCTTCGTCATTTAAATCTGCAGCGGACAAATGTAACCGTTGACGGTTTGATAAAACCGTCGACGGTTTGCTTCGGAATTGCTTTTTGTCTAAAACCGTCAATGTAACCGTCAACGGTATTACTCTCATTGGGTGTGCCGAGCTATGGTGCATTGTTAACAAATGCATGTATTAAATGTTAGAGATGGAGCCAAAAACATAGCTTGAGACGCGTTGAGCTGAGTCAGAAAACGTGCGAATTTATTCTCCATTTATCTCTTGATTATAAATTTCCAATTTATGATTAATTTGTATTGATTCACATTTAATTATAATGTAAAATTCAAGCCTATATAAAGAGGCTGTGGAAAGTGATATAACACAACAACACAGCACAGTGTAGAGAGAGCACAGAGAGTGCAGAGAGAGCTGAGAGAAAGAAGGGAGGAAGAGAAAGAGAGAGAATTGTAACATTTTTCGGCGAGTTATTGAATAGTTGGTGTGTGCTCCGTGGACATAGGTCTTTTTTGACCGAACCATGTAAATTTCTTGGTGTCACTTTCTTCTAGATGCTCATAGGGTCCTAACAAGTGGTATCAGAGCCGATGGTTCGTAACTTTGGGTGAGCGGCATCGTAAAAGTCGAGATGGGAAGCTAATTCTCCTGACGTGCTAACAGTTGGAGGACCAAGTGTGTGGCTGAGGCCAATAAGGGTCATATAGGCTGCGGATGGATCTGAATAGGGTCAAGACGTGGGAGGTAGGATTGGTTTGGAGGCACGTGGAATGCAATCTGAGGCACGTAAGACGCTAGTGGTAAGGCCCACTTGAGCAACTGTTGGAGAATTGTCCCAAAAAGGAGACGGTTTCCGTTCAAGGGGGAGCGAGAACTCACAAGTGAGGGAGAGATTGTTGAGAATTCCACTTGTGAGCTTGTCCCACATTGGAAAATTAAAGTGGATAATGGGTGCTTATATACATGGATGGACCCAAGATCCAATTAGTTTGAGTTTTTGGGTCAAATTGGTGTTCACCCATGTGTATCAAGCCCACCCATGGGCTCCTCCAGTCCAAACAAGTGGTATTAGAGCCCGGTTGGAGTAGAAAAGCCAGAACGGAAGTGATCCCAAAATTCAGAGCTCTGTCCAGTAGATCGAAACTGTGTTTTGAGGCCACCATTGTATTCACCTCGTCGAGACGAAGAGAAGGGTGTCCGCCAGAGCTCGAACAGAGTTCAGATAAGCCCGCACGCGCCCCCACGCGTCTCGCCACAGCAAGACGCCTCTCCATGTGACGCACGCGTCTTCCTTGCCCGACCTCCTCGACCTGACCTGGTTCTCTACCCGGTCCGACCCGGAAAACTCTCAGTCCCGGGTGAACCCGAGATCCAATCCATGAACCGAATCCGACCTGCCACTCAGCCACGTCAGCCGACACACGCCAGCGAGAGCCACGTCAGCCAGAGCCGCCACGTCAGCAGGCCACTGCCACGTCAACAAGTGGGTCCCACTGCCATGTCAGCAGGTGTACCCCACTGCCACGTCAGCAGATGAATCCCCACTGCCACATCACAGTGCCACGTCAGGAGGTGCCACGTCAACGCCACGTCAGTAGTTTGACCAGGTTTGACTGAGCTTTTCGAGGTCGTTTTGGGTCCGTTTTTCGAGCGACTCGAACCATTTCTAGGGTTTTCGATCGTTTCAGATCCAACCGTGCTATCCATTTGAGCTAATTTCATCTCTAGATTAGGAAATTGAGATATTGAATGAAAAGAGCTCAAAAATCGAAATGTTCAACGGGAATAATTTCGGTTTCTGGAAGATGCAAATAGAAGACTATTTGTTTGGGAAGGAATTGCACTTACCGTTGAAGGGTAAGCCAACATCCATGAACGAGGACGAGTGGGAGTTGCTTGATCGAAAAGCCCTCGGAGCCATCAAAATGACTTTGTCGAAATCTGTGGCATTCAATATCAAGCATATAACATCCACCAAGTCTTTAATGGATGCGCTCTCAAATATGTACGAGCAGCGTTCAGCCACAAACAAGGTACATCTCATGAAAAGATTATTTATGATGAACATGTCTGCAAGTGAGAGTTTCGACAGGCATCTGAATAACTTCAATAAGTTGTCTGATCAACTCGCCTCAGTCGGGATAACGTTTGATAATGAGATTCAGGCTCTACTGATTCTCAATCAGTTCCCTGAAATTTGGAATGGTGTCGTCACTGCCATCAGTAGCTTCACAGGAAAATCGAAGCTTGTATACGATGAGGTCATCAGCATGATTTTTACGGAGGAAATAAGAATGTAGCCGAACCATAGCTCCAATTCGAGTTCAACCTTGAACATGGAGAATCGAGACAGAGGAAACAGGCATGGACGATCAAACAACCGTGACAAATCTAGGCCCAGGCAGTCTCAATCCGAAAATCCCAGAGGTACTCAGGACACAAGTTCCCAGAGCACTAAAGTTATTGAGTGCTGGAACTGTGGAAAGACTAGTCATTATAGGAACCAGTGCAGGAGTCAGAAGAAAGAATTCGAGACGAGGGCAAAGACAGAAGCAAATATTGCTTCTGAGAATGATTAGATGTTGATCTACTCTTCGGAGAACAAGCAGGAGTCTTAGGTTTTGGATTTCGGAGCCTCATTTCATGCCACATACTGCAGAGATTGCCTAGAGGAGTACACACTAGGTAATTTTGGTAAGGTGTACCTTGGCAACAATCAACCTTGTGACATAACTGGAAAGGGAGTTGTGAAGATCAATATAAACGGGTCAGTATGGAAGCTGAAGGATGTCAGGTATATTCCAGACCTGAGAAAGAATTTGATCTCAGTTGGTCAGCTGGCAGATGAGGGATACACGACGAAATTCATTGGCGATGAATGGAAAGTCTCAAAGGGTGTACTAACAATTGCACGAGATAAGAAAAGCAGAACACTTTTTCTAACCTCCAATGCCTCCATGTCTATTTCAGTTGCTGCAGGAAATGACGACAGCAACATCTGGCACCAACGACTTGGTCACATGAGCGAGAAGGGACTCAGGGTGATGCACTCAAAGGAAAATTTGAGTGGTCTACAGTTAGTACAGGTTGACATGTGTGAGGATTGTATAGTCAGGAAACAGAAGAGGGTTAATTTCCAGATAAACACTCATGCCCCAAAGAAGAAGGGACTAGAATTGGTCCACTCAGAATGTGTTGGGACACATCAGCAGAATACTGAGAATCCTCAGGTGGAGGAACTAGTGGAGCAGATTGTCGCACCACCGTCTCCTACTCCAGCTCTGGAGCTTAGGAGATCTACTCGATCTCATATACCAGACAGAAGGTATACTGATTACTTACTTCCTACAGATGGAGGAGAGCCCGAATGCTATGATGAAGCATGTCAGGTGGCAGATACGAGCAAGTGGGAGCTTGCGATGAAGGATGAGATGAAGTCCCTCACCTCCAACAGAATGTGGAAGTTGCCCAAAGGCCTTCACAACAAGTGGGTGTACAGAATCGAAGAGGAGCGTGACGACTCTAGAAGGTACAAGCCTCAGTTGGTAGTCAAAGGCTTTGAGCAGAAGGAAGGGATTGACTACACCGGCATTTTTACACCAGTTGTGAAGATGACAGCCATCAGATCAATCTGCAGAAATCGAGCAGACAGGAAGGTGGCGACTACAGAGGAACTGAAATTATGTTCAACTTCAGCTGGTCTTAATGCTTGAAGACACATATTATGAGCACATCATTTATTCATGATACTCTGGTTGAGGAGGTGTCTCCATCTCCAAGTGGGAGATTGTTAGAGATGGAGCCAGAAACACAGCTGGAGACGTGTTGAGTTGAGTCAGAAAACGTGTGAATTTATTCTCCATTTATCTCTTGATTATAAACTTTCAATTTGTGATTAATTTGTATTGATTCGCATTTAATTATAATGTAAAATCCAAGCCTATATAAAGAGGTTGTGGAAAGTGATATAGCACAACAGCACAGCACAATGCAGAGAGAGCTGAGAGAAAGAAGGGAGAGAGAGAGAGAGAGAGAGAGAGAATTGTAACATTTTCCGACGAGTTATTGAATAGTTGGTGTGTGCTCTGTGGATGTAGGTCGTTTTTGACCGAACCACGTAAATTTCTTGGTGTCACTTTCTTCTGGATGCTCACAGGGTCCTAACATTAAATTCACTAACGAAATCCTTTTCTTTATTGTCACTTTATGTCTTCTTTTCTAATTTTTTTTTCAGGGGTCAAAATGGCTGATTTTGAATCATAGAGTCAAATAGTTCTATAGTTACCCTCTGGAAAAAGGTTTCATGGTGCTAATCTTGGTATGATCGTCTGTACGTTCTTGTCTTGCTTTACTTTAAATAGATTTCCTTATTTTTGAAGTGACTATGTTCATTGATATTTTAACTAGTATTCACTGGTTTTCAGTAAGTCACTCAAGTTCCATATGGTCATGCATGTTACTGTTAAAGGTTTTATGCCTGGCCTATCTGGTTGGGGTTTCAAAAAACTAACCAAATGTTCCCAGTACAAACAAACCCTACGTTCTGCTTTATATCTTAGTTTGAAGTCTATTGTCTTCATAGTGTAATTTGTTGAGGCTGTTAGACATCAAGTGTCGGGTTCAATGCTGCATAACCTGAAATGAGTTTGAGCATGTCAATGCCAGTTTTGGAGTTGGCTTTGTTTTCTTAGTTTTTCTGGGAATGAAGTGACCTGGATTGCCATTTTTTCTTTGAACGCGCTTTTGTTTTTTTTTCTTTCATTTTTATTTATTTTTTATTATCCTTGTCTGAGTCCAACTTGGAGTATACTCTTGACAAAGTTGCAATGAAAATTTTCGAATTAGAAGTTGCAGACCCAGAACATTCTCAAATTCTGGAGTCATTGAAAGAGGCATGGTAGTTAAATGGTTCAATAATGTCTTCGAAAAAAGCCTTTGCCACAAAATGAAGAACAGTAGCAATTAGAAAAGAGTAACAATCAAGACCATCAAAATACGTAACTATCACTCTATAAAAAATAAGGGAATAAGGTAAATACACTTCGTCTCTAGCTACTACACTAATTTGTATGTAGAAAAATGACTTGGAATGTAATGTAATCATGGATGATATTTTCAACTACAATTATTCTCAATGAAATCTGACCGGGTGCTTCGCCTTCCAACTGTGTGTCCACAACAGCAGAAAATTCCCGTAGTCCTGTTCAAATGATTGTCTAGATCCTTTGCAAAGTTCACAAAGGTCTCCTTTATTACACAAGCTTGCTGAAATCGTTATTATTTAAAGATATCATAACTTGCTATGGTGGAATTCTGTCTTGACATTCCTTTGACTATATCTTGTTTCCAATGTTTTAGTGGAATTTTTTTTTACTCGGATACGTTTGTTTCCTCAATTAGATTTGATCATTTTTTTTTCATTTGATTGTAATGCAGTGTTAGAGATGTCCAAATTGCCAAAACCATCTGTAGGTCTTCATAGCTAATCTGAATGTGGGGAGCAGTATTCATAAATTCATTCATTTACATATCTTCATGTTATAAATGTAATTGATGATATCAAAAAATTGTATTTGAAATAAGTGTATACAGCATTAGCAGAGTAACAGAACAAAGTGAATATATTGACACACTAGGGTCCTACTGCCACCATGTTCCATGTTGCTGTGTTGGAAAACTCCTATAGGAATTGTGTGCTAAAATTGAAAGAAGAAACGATTGAAAAATATTTTTTTCATTATTTTGTTCATATGTACAATCCAATATATAATACAATTACCTATTCTAAACAAGGAAACAATTTCCTACTGAATAATATCAAATCCCCCATAATTACCCACTTTCCTAATTTGTATATTATTTACAAAGATATTCGGGATTGAGATTTTAACACTCCCCCTCAAGTTGGATCATAAATGTTAATCATCTCCAACTTACTAATAAGATCATCAAAGCGCTGTCGTCCCAACCCTTTAATGTGAATATCTGCAGTTTGTTCCTTAGTTGGTACATAAGTCATACATATAATTACTTCTTCAATTTTTTCTTTGATGAAGTGTCTGTCTACCTCCACATGTTTAGTCATGTCATGTTGAACTGGGTTAAGAGAGATGCTAATAGCTGCCTTATTGTCACTGTAGAGTTTGATAGGAAGGTTCACCGATACCCGTAATTCCTCCAATAGTTTTCGTAACCACAATCCTTCACAAATCCCTTGAGCGACTGCCCTGAATTCAGCTTTAGCACTACTACGAGCCACCACATTCTATTTTTTGCTTCTCCAAGTTATGAGATTTCCCCAGACGAATGTACAATATCCTGTGGTAGACCTTCTATCTTCCACTAATCCTGCCCAATCTGCATCTGTAAAGATCTCTACTTCCTTGCTTTCACATTTCTTAAAGAAGAGTCCTCTTCCTGGGAATCCCTTGAGATATCTAAGGATCTTGTATACAGCATCTAAGTGAACTTCCTTTGGTGAATGCATATGTTGACTTACTACATGGATTGCAAATGCAATATCTGGTCTAGTATGTGATAAGTAGATCAGCTTGCCAACCAATCTCTGATACCTCTCCTTTTCTACTGGTTTTCCACAATCTTCAACCCTCTTTACTGTTTCTATCAGGGTTTTGCTGGGTTTGCATCCTAACATGCCAGTTTCAACTAGGAGATCAGTGACATACTTTCGTTGAGAAACACTAATTCCCTTTTTCGTTCTTGCCACTTCCATGCCCAAAAAATACTGCATCTGTCCCAAATCTTTAACTTCAAATTCAGTAGCCAGAACCTTCTTCAATCTCTCCATTTCTATAGTATCATCTCCAGTAAGGATTATATCATCAACATACACTATTAGAATTGTTCTCTTACCTTCTTCAGACTATTGGAAGAATAGTGTATGGTCTGATTGCCTTTGTCGATACCCTTGATTCTTTAGTACCTTTGCGAATCTGTCGAACCACGCTCTAGGAGATTGTTTGAGGCCATATAATGATTTCTTTAGTTTACACACTCTATTTTCTTCACCTGTTCTACCGAATCCTGGTGGTATAGTCATGTAAACTTCCTCTTCTAATTCTTCATTTAAGAAAGCAATTTTAATATCAAGTTGTTGTAGTGGCCAATCTAAATTGACTGCCAGGGACAAGAGAACCTGAACTGTATTTTAGTTTGCCACTGGTGCAAATGTCTCAGTATAGTCAATGTCGTAGGTCTGTGTAAAGCCTTTTGCAACAAGTCTGGCTTTATATCTTTCAACTATTCTATCAGATTTATATTTCACTGTGAAGACCCATTTACAACCCAGGATGGTATTAAAATATTTCGTACCATTATCAGTACGTAGGATCTAAATATGAGGCTGGAACTGTGTATGAATCATGGTATGAAAATTAATGAAAATGAAGCGGACTTCAGTTTTGTCTTTCAGTAAGTAGACCCAACAAAGACGAGTATGGTCATCGATAAAGGTCACAAACCATTTTGTATTGGTACAATTTAAGGAACGTGAGGGGCCCCATACATCACTGTGAAACATAGCAAATGGGCAAGATGGTTTGTATATGGATGATGGAAAAAAGTACGACGATGTTTAGCAAGCTCACACACTTCACATTAAAACTCAGAAGCCATTTTATTTGAACAAAGAGAAGGAAACAAACGTTTTAAATATTGAAAATTGGAATGACCCGTCCGTGAATGCCATAACAAAAGTTCACTATTTCTAGAAGTAGATGTAGAATCACAAATTGTAGTATTACATAGTTCACTCAAACTTGCCTCCTCAAAGTAGTAAAGTCCCTCATACGCTTTAGCAGTGTCAATCGTCTTCCCCGATGATAGGTCCTGAAAAACACAATGAGAGGAAACAAATTTAGCAGAACAATTCGAGTCTTTTGTTAACTGACTGATAGATAACAGATTGCAAGATAACTTAGGGACATCTAAGACCGATTGTAAAGTTAAGGAATCAGATATGCTAATACTTCCTTTTTCAGCAACTGGTAAGAGAGAACCATCTGCAATTTTTACCCTCAAATTCCCGGCATATGGTGAGTATGATGAAAAATATTGATAAGACCCAGTCATATGATCGGATGCACCCGAATTAATTATCCATGGAGATTTGTAACAAGATGTGGTATTTAAAGCTGACAGATGATTACCTCGGACAGCCAGGGAACTAGAGGAAGACTGACCTGATGTTTGCATTGACGAAATCATCTTATATAACTGATCTAACTGTTTAGGATTGAATGCACTGCTGGACGGGGTATTGTTGTTCTCTCCTTATGATTTTTCAGTTGACCAGTCAGTGCTGGCCTAGTACCCACGATTTTTTGGGTATTGTCTCGGTTTCCAATCTGCCAATTTTCCATGAATCTCCCAATAGGTATTTTTTGAATGACCTATTTTTCGGCAATGTTCGCACCATATTTTTCCTCTTTGCGGTCATTGACTAGGTCCCCCTAGGCCTTTTAATACAAGAGCTGAGGCATCCGGCCCAGCATGTCCAGTGAGCCCATCTAATTTTGGGGCAGATACAAGTACAAGAAGGTCCAGCCCAGTGGATTCATTTTGAGGCCGCAACATCACCCGCCTCTTGTTCTCTTCCCTCCTGACTTCTGCGAAAACTTCTCGGGTTGAAGGGAGAGGTTGCCGGCCAAGGATCCGTCCCCTCACATCGTCGAGCTCTCGATTCAGGCCAGCAAGAAACTTGAAGACCCTCTCATTTTCAAGCCTCCTTCGGTATCTCGTGCTGTCGTTGGAGCACTCCCACTCCTTTTCGATGCTCAGATCGAGCTCCTGCCAGAGATGAGTCATCTCCATGAAATACTTGGTAACATCTCTCTCACCTTGCCTCATCTGCCACAATCGGGTCTTGATGTCGAAGATTTGTGAGTAGCTTTTGACATCGGAGTACGTATCACGTACGGGTTCCCAGACCTCCTTCGCCATCGGCAAGAACAAGTAAATTTTTTCGATTGATGGTTGCATCAAGTTGACAAGCCAAGCCATGACCATGGAGTTTTCGGACCTCCATCTTTGCAAGGCTACAGCGTCGGAAGGGTTTGGTTTCCTCCGCTCACCGATAAGATAACCAAGCTTCCCTTTCCCCTCAATCACCAGTTTCATGGACTGAGCCCATTCATGAAAATTTTTTCCGTTTAGTTTTTCCAATGAGAGTGGAAAGACTGTGTTATCTAGTCCATTCGTACCCCCACCGGACGTAGCCTCTGAGTCACTGGTGATGTTTGTAGAGGAGATAAAGCCTCTGCTGTTAGCCATCGTTTAGTTAGGTTTAAGAAACCCTAGCTCTGATACCATGAAAGAAGAAACGATTGAAAAATATTTTCTTCATTATTTTGTTTATATGTACAATCCAATATATAATACAATTACCTATTCTAAACAAGGAAACAATTTCCTACTGAATAATATCAAATCCCCCATAATTACCCACTTTCCTAATTTGTATATTATTTACAAAGATATTCAGGATTGAGATTTTAACAAAAATAATTCTTTGTTTCTATATATATTGGCTAACAAAGAAATTTACTAAGCGAGGAAGAGAAAAGATATGAAATAGACTTCAGCAATAAAAACTGGATTTTTGGACAGCAAAGGAAAGATTAGGGACAATCTTTTGCTTCTTTTTGTTTTGAATGGAAACAAGAAGAATTGATTAATGCTTGACTAGAGGATCATTCTACCTCCATGAAATGATATTGCTACTTTCACAAAAAAAATTATCTCAAATAACAAAGCATCTTTTTTGTGGCCCACTCGACCAAAAATAGCCAGCAGAATAACAGCATTAGAGAGCTACCTGTTGGAATACTTATTCTTGGAAATGAGTGATTTCATATTCCAAAACTCTATTAGTAGGATGACGGACATGTAACAATCTCTCCCCATCTTTCTCTATTATGGGTTTTTTCAAGTCTTCCTTTGATGAATTTTCTAAAGCATTTAATGTTATATGTGTTTGTCCCACATTAGAAAAAGTGGAAAAAGAATGATCATTCATAAATGACAAGGTGAAATAATCTCTTAAAATTGGTTAAGAGAAAGTACTAGTATGTAATCTAGCAAGCACACGCACGCTCGTGACGTGGGCTGTGGGCAGGGCCGGCTCTTCATAATATGAGGCCCTAGGCGAATGATTTAATCAAGGATCTTTAATATTTTGTTTAATTTTTTTTTATTTAAAATTAATTTTTTTAGCTTTTTGAGATGCAAAATCACTAATTAAAGTTTTATATTCAAGATTTTCAAGTATTTCTTTTTCTATTGATAACATAGTCAATCCATTTAATTTTTCTTGTAACATAGTTGATCGCAAATAATTATTTATAAGTTTAAGTTTTGAAAAACTTCTTTTTGCAAAAGTTACTGTCACAGGTATCGTTAATAAAATTCTATAAGTAATAAATGCATTTGGAAAACAATCTACCTTTTTTATAAAGTTCAATGTTTCAATTGGTGTACTCGTTTCTTCCAAACTTTCTTTTAAAATTCTCAATTCTGAAAATAAATTAAAACCATTAATATCTGAATGTGTTCCACATTTTAAAATTTTCTCAAGTGTCAAACATTTTTGTTTCAAATTATTCTCATCTAATGATTTTAATATTTTTAAATCATATAAAAAACTAAAAATATTTTCATATGTTTGAAATTGTTCAAATCTACTCTCAAATAAAATAATAGCTTGATCTATTATGTGTAAGAAAAAATTAATCCTAAAAGATTCTTCAGCTGAGTGTGTTGTATCATCATTAGCATTTTCATCAAATTGTTTTTTCCTATTAATTACACATTTTTTACGAAATGTAGGTTCAATATTCATTTCAAGTGCAATCTCTTTTACCGAAATCATAAAAGATATAAATTCATTCTCCCTATAATTTTTTAGAAAAACAATAAGACCTTTTAATTGATTAATGGCGATATCAATACACATATCTTTTGATTGTAAATTTTTACTAACACAATTAACAGCAAATAGTATGTCATACCAAATAATCATTCCTAGTAAGAATTCAAAATTTTCCATTTCATAAGTTGCTATACAATAAGATTCACTCTTTGTTTTTGGATCATCACTAGTTTTTTCGAATTGAAGTAAAGCATCTCTAATTTGATAAGCTTGAAACCTTATTGCTTTAACACTCACTATTTGACTTTCTCAACGTGTTTGTGATAATGATTTTACAGTTAAATTTGGTACATATTCAGTTAAAATTTTCCATCGTTTCGTAGAAGAAGAAAATAATATATATATATTCGTTGTACTACTACAAAAAAAGTTATAACTTTAGAACAACAATTAGTCATATCACAAAGTACTAGATTAAGACTATGACAACCACACGGAGTATAAAATGCTCTAGGATTTATATCTAATAGTCTCTTTTGTACACCTTATTGTTTTCCTTTCATATTAGATCCATTATCATATCCTTGCCCTCTTATATTCTCAATACCAAATTCAAATTTTTGTATGACATTTATTAATTCATTGAAGAGTCATTCTCCTGACGTATCATCTACTTTTAGAAGTTCTATAAAATGTTCTTCTATTTTAATTGGACTTGTAAAAAGATTCAAATATCATATTATTAAAGACATTTGTTCTTGATGACTTACATCCTTAGTGCAATCAAGTATGATTGAATAATACCCCCAGGGTGTGGTTTAGGTGGTAGTGCGGGTTGCGGGAGTGCCTCTCATGAGGTCAGGTGTTCAAACCCTCTCGGGTTCGTTTCTGCCCCTGAACTCCTGAATTTACCTTCCCTTTGGAGTTGTGGGGTCAACTTCAAGAGGCGCAGGATTAGTCACGTAGACCGTAAAATGGACACATGGATACCCGGTGCGTAATCCAAAAAAAAAAGTATGATTGAATAATATTTTGTTTCATTGATTTGCTTCATAATTTTCTTTTTAATATTAAGAGTTAATAAATTTATCAATTCATTTTGCATATTATGACCAAGATAATGATTATAAATTTCACCATGTTGAAAACGTCGAATATGTTCTTTCATTATTGGATCAAATTCTGTTATCATTTCAATTAAACTTAAAAAAAATTCCATTATTCTCTCGATAAATTCGTTCATTTTTCCCATGAAATGCCAAATTATTTTTAGTAAGAGTTTTCACAACAGAAATAATTCTCAATAATACTTTTTTCTAGTGTTCTTTTTCTTTATTAATTTGTTCTTCTATATTTTTATCAATTATTGTATTTTTTAATAATCTTAACTCTAAATCAGCCCATTTACTCATATTGAAAATATGTTCTTCACTAATTTCATGACTTTTAAGCTTAGTACTAAGATTTTTCCAATTTTTACACCCTTCATTAGTGAGTTGTTGGTTATTTAATTTCTGGTCAAATAACTTACAACAAAAACAAAATACTTTATTTAAATCTTTAGAATATATAAGTCATTTTCTATCATGTTTCTCTCCATTTGATAATTTTCGAATATAATATATATTTGAAAAATGTCTTGAATTTTCATCTTTTGGAAAAATTAAATCATTATCCCTAATAGGACCTTTTTCAACTAGTAAATTTCATAATTTGGTATCTATATTTTCCCAATATTTTGGATCATAAATATTATCATCATTATTTATTTATTTTTCTTCTATATTGTTAAAATGTCTTGCAAAAGAAATATCATTAGTGAACATTTCCTGTATATCAATGTTATCTTTATTATTATTATTATTATTATTATTATTATTATTATTATTATTATCTATCATTATATTAGATTCTAATTCCATCTCTGGAATTGATTGCTCGTTTCTTGGAGGATTTTCTTCTTGCTCATTTATATTTTGCTTAGAACTAAAAATAAATTTATTAAGAGCTCCCTTTTGAGATGACACTAATTCTTCTATTTTTTTTTTTCTTTCTTCGTTTTTCATAACCGGATTCATATTTTCTCGTTGACATAATTAAATTTCAAAATTAACACTAACTATAAATTGACAAATTATGTAAACAAATAAAAATAAATTTAATAAATCTATAGAAATAGTAGATTGAAACAATATAACCTGATTATTATTATTATTATCATCGCAAATCGATCAGCGAGCGAGACTTTAGAGATATCGGATTCTTGTCGGCTACAACGCTCTACCCTCAAAGCTGCCAAAATCTAAGAAAAAATAGAAAAAAAAAAATTCAGAGTGAAAATAATAGAAAAATAATATATAAACATTGAAATCAAAATTAAAGTTAATGAAAATTACATAGAATCAGAGGCCCGAAGATGATAAACACAATAGTCGGAGCAAAAATCAGAGAAAGACCAAGAGATGAGAGTGAGAGAGTGTGAGAGATGAAAAAAAAAATTTAGAGAGACTAAGAGAGAGAGATGAGAGTAATAGGTAATTTGAAATACAATAAAGTTGTTAGTTAGGAAGTATAAGACTTGAAAAAAAAAAAAGAATTAAATTGTATTTATTTTATATTTTAAAATTTAATTTCATTTATTTGTTAGTTGGGAAATCAATTATGGGAATAGAGCATAATAAATAATATTAATATTATTTAATTAAAAAAAATTTTAGGGTCCAAAAACTATATTATTATATTAAGCAAAAATTGAGGGGCCCCAAAAATTTGGGAGCCCTAAGCGGGCGCCTCAATTGCCTAAAGGTAAGGCCGCCCCTGGCTGTGGGGCGCTAGTGGCGCATTTAGTTGGCGCACAAGCACTTAGCACTGCTTCGCAATTTCAACATATGCAATCTTTTGGAAAAGACATAATTTTTCCTATAAATAAATAGGGTTAACTCCACAAAATACACAAGAAAATTCATCATTCTCTCCTTCTCTTTCTTACATAAACCTTTCACAAATTATGTCTTTTTTAAATCTAAATTCTATTTTTTGCAAAGATAGAATTCTAAAAATTTTATTTAAATTACTCTAAGGGTGGTGTTTGTAATCAGTTTTCGTTTTTGTATAACGTAAATTGATATAAGATCATAATCTGGGTTTCATTGTATTGTGGAACTTTTTTGCTAACTCAATAGACACCAATCTAGTGGAGACAAATAACATTTTAAGGTAAACGACATTATAACGTGCCTTAAAACAATTTCTTTTCTACAGCATTTCCTCGTATTATTCCTACAATTAGGCTTCTGGGATGAACACAGAAAACCAGCAACTTCCAGTACAGCCCAGTGCACCCAATATCTTCACCTAGCAATTGCAGTGTAGAAGCCCAGAAAGTGCATCAATAAATGTATAAGAATTTAGGCTTTGTCCTAATCTAATTTTGAGATATTCACGGATTAAATCAATTAAGTTGTATAATACTGAAATCAGTGTGTATCCAAATTTGTGTTTGTATGGTTAGGATTTAAATTAAGGATTGAAATACCAAAGTAATTTTTAAAATACCCAATTCACCACCCTCTTGAGATTACACCTAAATTAACATAAAACATATGGTGTGAGTGTAAGCATTTGAGGAGATGCTAGCATAGTCTTTAAAGGCTTTTGTAAAGTATCCCATGTAAAGATTCTTTTTCCTTTTATTTTCAACTCCATTGAATCCTATGCCTTCTTTATTCAAGGACAATTTGTAGAGACCCGAACCAGGAAAATAAGGAAATTAAATAAGAAAAGGAAAAAGGGGATTTCAGCCACCTTCGTCGACAAAGTCCATGTTCTCATCGATGAAGGCCCTTATGTGGTTATTCGCCAAAATTCAGAGCATCGTCGATGAAGAGATCCAGAACGACCGAAAATATCAGGTTTAGGGTTCGTCGACGATGCCCTTTTTTTCGTTGACGAACGGTCTTCTATAGTTCGTCGACGAAGGCGCAATTTCGTCGACAAAGCTGACCGGGTCAAGGTCCTATAAATAGATTATCAATTGCTTCTTCATTAAGAAATGGAAATCTCTCTCTCTCTCTCACACACACACACTAGCGCCCACTCTCTCTCTCTCTCTCTCTCTCTCTCTCTCTCTCTTTCTTCAATCTTTCGCCGATTGTTGCCTGTTTCGACAATCGGAAGTTACCACAAGTGTATCGACCTGATTTTCCATGCCATTTTTTTTAACTAACATATATAACTGTGAAATTTCACTGCTCCGTTACTTAAATATAAATCAAACTATCATCATGGTCCGGATAGGACCCACGGTATCTGAGACACCACCAACCACCTAAGCAGCGAGAAGCTAAATTCATAAAACCATAACCACATATATATACACAGAGTGTCTGAATATTTCCCAAAACGTAAAATACCCTCAACTAAAACTAGGGCTACACAGAAATTACCTCCCAAAATACTCACCCTACTAATAGGGCATTACAGTAGCCCTCTCTATCTACGAGCCTGATCCACTCGCCTAGCTAGATCACCTGAAAAAAAAATGTTAAATCACTGCAATGAGACATCACTCAATAAGACGAAATATTCTATTGCTAGTGTGTGGCAAATGAGATACATATTTGTAAAATCTGATTTAGAAATACTGTAGACAATTGAATCTGGGAAAACATGTATAAATAACCTACTGTATAACTCATACCTATGTTACTTAACATAGCTTTTTTTATGAATGTTCTATTCAAAATACTTCTAATATTCATAGGTATATCCACTGTTACTGTAAATCTGAATATACATATAATAATTGAGAAAATTTCTCTGGATGGATAACTGTATATTATGATTTAACCCCTCATGATCGGGTTGTGCAGCCCGTAGGCAGGACTTATCCCTGGCTGGCCTACCCAGATAAATCACTATACTCTAAAAGTCGGATTGGCCTCCTCAACCCTAACTGAAGGGGAGTCTATCCACAACATAGGCACGATCGATTGCTATATATCCACATACTATCTAAGTTATGTCGTTGCGCTCTGAACTGTAAATAGCTACGGTACCATGCTCTGTAAACTTATATGTAATGGTCCATCAAGGTCTGATAGTATAAAATACATTTCTATATAAAATCTATCTGTTTTACCATGATTTTGTATCAACTGTATTAACCATGACGTTGTAATAAACTGTATTCTTGTATCAACTGTATTTCTGTATGTCATGGTCTTGTAAAACTGTTTAATCATGGTATTATGAAAACTGTAAATTATGATACTGTAGCGACTGTATTTCTGAATAAAACTGTATATCTTAATAGTCGTAATTCTGTAATTTAAAACTATTCATTCTATAAAAACTGCGTAGAACACTATACTATACCAGTATTTCTTATGCTACACAAGTAAATAATACTCATTAACCAAAATCAATTCAGTTGTATAATTCTTGCTCTAGAAGATCCATAAACAAGCACTATATTTTTCTGGTGAAAATAACTGATTTACTAGCATAGCATATTTCCCTTACCTGATTTCTATAAAGCCCCTACGATGTCTAGTCTTACACTCGTAGGGTTCCATGTTCAACACCCTGAAAACAACATCTCCCAAAACAAAACTTCAATATTTCTCTGACCACTACATTTTCTATAACTGTAAGTAAGCCAAATTATAAATAAAAAGCCTTACCCTCGATTTGGGATGAAATTTCATATAGCCCCACCAACGATCCACTCTAGTAGACTTGAAGTGACCTTCCCCAAGAGTGTCATGGCTACTTCGGATCATCGATCCGGCAAATAATGGGCTCAGAATCTTAGAGAGAAGGGGGTAAGGACGAAGAGGAGAGAGAGAGAGAGAGGGAGAGAGAGAGAGAGAGAGAGAGGGTTTTTGCGTGAAATTTCTGCTGCAAAAATCGAGTTTGGGCTATTTATACACTGGCCTTCGTCGACAATGCTTATTCTTCGTCGATGAAATTTAGGTTTGAGAAATAGCCTCTCAGTATTTTTTTTGTCCATGAAACGCCCCCCCCCCCCCCGGTCGACGGATCCCTTGTTGAATTTCATTTAAAAGTTCTTTTCTCTTCTCCCTCTATTATTTAGATATCATAATTCTTTGGGTCATTACAACGAGGATCTGAGAGAGAATATCCACAAGTCTAGGGAGTGGATTCTTGATCTCGAGAAAAAGCTAGGGTATGGCTTTCAAGCGTCTTAGGTCGTTTTTCAGGAAATAGGTAAAGGGATTATATTATGTCAACTATATTTATGACTTCTAATCGAATGGAATGTTAAAATTGTTTTTTATATATATAGTTACAGCTTTTCTAAGGTATCCGAGCCTAGGGTTTGATTAACCAACTTTATGTTCAAAACCAACCATTTAAATTTAAATATGATATTTTTAAAGTATAATATTGGTCTTTCTGAACGTTTTTACCTGTTAGGAAATTGTTATTTCAAACCATAGACTTGTTTTAAAACCAATCAAAGACGGTAGGGTTGATTATCTCCATTTTTCTTGTATTTAGTTATATATCTATATTTAGTAAAATAATAACCTAGAGATATTCATACCCCAGTTTTAGCAGCAGTAATTGCTTTCCTAAGCAGATGATTTATTTATAAGTTACCAGATGAAAAATTGTGTGGCATGAGTATAGTTTTAATTGACATTAAATGAGCATGTTTTGTGTAATACTGAAATGTAACGGCTATAAGCCGAGATATGAGATATGATGGCTATATTCCAAGACATGAGATATGACGGCTAAATGTCGAGTTTATGAAATGCTGGTTTTTACCGAGCTAGTTATGACATATAGGATATGCCGGTTTTTACCGAGTCAATATCTAGCAGATGTTTTCACAGAATTATGTACAGCTCATGTTACATATGGTTTTATGAAATGAATTATGATTACAATTTTATACAATGTGAATTTCCATATATGATAGTAGAGCCCTACTGTTATGTTCTCATGGTAAGAGCACGGTACCGTAGCTATATGTATGAAGGGGTGCAACCACACGTCTCAGATAGAGTGTGGATAGGAAAGGCGATTGGTGGCTTGGGTAAAGTACTCCCTAATGCAGAATTTTCGGGGCCCCTTCCGATGTAGTAATTCTGGATGACTCAGCCTTCGGGCAACCTTCGGGCATAGAGAGAGTAGGCACCATCATACTACTTTATGTTTGACTTAGCATTAGTCGGCCGGCTATTTGTTAGGTCTAACCTTCGGTCCACACAACCCGTCATGGGGGGAAGCATGTTACACATGTATATGATGGCGTGACGAGGCTAGTCCTACAGACCAGGTTGTATCTTCTAGGCATATATGGGCATATTTACTATATAAAGGGCTATATTGAGCCAGCAATATGTATTTTTATATTTATTGAGTAATATAGATTTTAAAATGCAATTAAAATGTATTTAAATGTTAGCAGTATATGTACACACAAAATCTCATGTTAACCACACAGTGACAATAATATATTTAGACTTATTGAGAGGTGTCTCACCCTAGCATACAAATGTTGTTTTAGGTCCTCTGAGGGATCGAGCCTAGCCTTCTGCCGAGCTGAGTTTAGATAGCTTACAGTCCTTGCCAGAGTTGGTGAGATATTAGACAGTGTCGGTCTCTTTTGGGAATTGTAATAGCAGATTACATTTTATATATGTATGGATGTTTATTGGAACAATTAGAAACTCTAGTAAGAATTAGATGATGTATGTATTTTCGTTGTGCATGTTTATAAAGATCAGTACAGAACACCTGTTTTTCCCTTGTTTGGGCACCTGTTTTTCCCTTGTTTGGGCGGGTTGTATATGTATGGTATCAGAGATATGTATGTTTAGTGGCACTCCGGGCCCACCTAGAGGGTCGGGGCGTTACACATTCTTTATGCGCCAATCATTTTATCAAAGTTCTCCTTTCCTCTAGTAAAATTATAGATGATTTTGGCTTGGTCCTCAATTTTACTTTTAAGATCACAGATTTCGGAGTCTTGTGTATTCTTACTCTTTTCTTGCAGGTTTACTTGGTCTTGAGACATCTTGTTGATTTTGTTCTCTAGTTCATAAATATATTGATCTTTCTCATTATCAATAGAAGTTTGGGATCTTATATCTTCTAATTCCTTCATCATCTTTTCTTTCATACTTTCTAATCTCTTGATTTTCAAATCTTTTTCTTTTTCATCAAGTTTTTGAGATTTCGATTCTTTCATTACAGATTCATTCTTATTTTTTAGTGATGTGTATCTTTTAGTCATATTAACTAGAATCTTATGAACCTTGAATAGTTCATTTTGTAGTTCTTCATAGGATGACATACTCTCATCATTAGATTCATTAGATGATTCATCACTATAATCATTAAATAATTTAGATGAGGAGCTTTGTTCTTCATCATCGTCCCATGTCATAAAACAAGTAACCTCTTGGTTAGTTGATTCACTATCTGAACTATTTTTACTAATATTATCCCATGTAGTGGCTTTCATTGCCCTTTTCTTTTTCTTTTTGGAATCTTTCTTAAGTTGTGGACAATCCGATTTTATGTGTCCAACTTTCTTGTAATTATAGCATGTAGGAAGTTCTTTCTTTTTTTCTTTCTTATTAGTTTCTTCCTCATCTGATTTTGAGTTCCAAATATTTCTTTTAAATTTATTCTTCCTTCTAAGTATTTTTGCAAGTTTCTTGGATATGAAGACTATTTCATTTGTATCCATCTCTTCTTCATCTTCATCACTAGAGCTTTCATTTGAGGCTTTAAATGCAATAGATTCCTGGACTTTAGATTTTCCACTTCTTTCATTTATCATCATCTTATATGTAAGGAGGGATCCGATTAACTCATCAAGGGAGGTATTTTTCAGATTTCTACCTTCTTTTATTGTTGTGGCCTTTGGCTCCCATATTGAAGGAAGTCCTCTAAGGATTTTTCTAATCATTTCATATGTTGAATAATTTTTCCCTAAAGCATTTAAAGAATTTAATATGTGAGTGAACCTAGTATACATGCTAGTGATAGTTTCTTCTGAATTCATCTTAAAGGTCTCATACTCGCTAATGAGCATGTTGATTCTGCTATCTCTAACATCTATAGTTCCGTCATAGGTTACGTCTAACTTCTCTCAAATTTCTTTGGCTGACGTACATGCCATGACCCTATTAAACTCATTTACATCTAAAGCACAATATAGTGCATTCATGGCACTTGTGTTTACTTGCATCATTTTATAGTCATTATCGGTCAAGTCTCTTTCTTCTTTAGGAACTTCTTTACCATCTACTAATTTAGTAGGAATGTAGTCACCATGTGTGACAACTTTCCATGCTTTCCAGTCCATAGTTTGAATGTATATTCTCATTCTTTGTTTCCAAAACATATAGTTTAAACCACAAAAAATAGGCAGTCTAGTTGAGGATTGGCCTTCAACAAAAGGGGATACACCTAGGTGTGCCATTTATACCTTTATATAGCTTCTAATTAAGATTTTCTATAACTTAGCTCTGATACTAATTAAAAGTCAAGGTGTAGTCCCAAGAGGGGGGGTGAATTGGGTTTATAAAATTCTTTTTAAGTGTTTTTACAAATTTACAACCTTTTGTATACTTAAGCAAACACACAAGAATGTTTTGATTTTAAATGCTCAATTTAAACCAATCAACAATTCACATACAAGCCAAATACCTTTTAAAAACAATCAACCACACAATACTTAACCAATTAGTTAGAGCTACAACAATTTCTTATTTCAGCGTTTGCAAAAACTCAGTTTAGAGTTTTAATTAAAGCCCCATTTGAATGATTTTTTATGCACTTCTTTTAATCAAGATTTCCGAAAGTGATTAATCAACATACTCCCTTTAAGGTTTCCACAAAATATTAACCAACGTACTTTATTAAATTAAAAGGTCTTCTCAATCTCAATTTCAGCTACCTGCACTTGAACACAATTTATAGATGCTGAAAATTTAAATAGAAAAGGGTAGAGAGTGAGACCAAGATTTTTTAACGAGCTTCAACTTATCCTCACCCTACGTCCTCGCCTTAAGCAAGACCACCTAAGGATTCCACTAACACATTCCTTTTCGGGACAAACAAACTGTTTACAATCCTTCCTTTAGGGTGGAGCCCCCTCTCCAAGCGATACCTCACGCTCGGTTACAACGATCCAATGACCTGAACCGTCAAAGAAACAAAAAACAAGAAACAATTTCTTTTGTACAATAGATGCTCTCAGATAGAGCTGGTTAGTACAATTGAAAGCACTATTATACTTCAAAACTAATATCAAAAGAAATTGAATTGAAGTTCAAGAACTAATTCACCGGATTTCTTCTCTTGATAAGAATCAACAATTCAGAAGTTTCAGCTTAGAGAAGATTGATCAGACTCAGATAAACTTAGCAATTCTTAGTATGAAAGAGTGAGCAAAAGAGCTTTGAGAGAGCAAGAGCAATTTTGGCTTGAGAGCAGATTTTCAATGTTTGTTGTAAATTTGATTAGAGAAAACATGTATTTATAAGCTCAAAAAAGTTTAATTCATGTTGCCCAAGTTACTTGGAGTGTTTCCCTAGTTTATATGAAATTTGAGGCACAAGAAACATAAATTTGAATTTTAAAACTTCTTAAAAAATATAGCCATTAATAGTGTTCAGACGCCCGAGGTCTCGAAGTTAGTCACCTAAGGTTCCTTAAAACTGTGAATTTTCAATTATAAAATAGTGTCAGGCGCCTGAGGTTACCAGGGTCAGTCACCTGAGCCTACACTGCCTCTTCAAAATTTCTTCAGGAAAATCTTCAAGCGCCTGAGGTTAATCTTCAGTCATTTGAACAGATATAAATTCTGTTTTTCAGTTTAATTTTCAAAAACTCTCAGCCATCTTACTTTGTTACTTTAAAAATCATTTTTTGAGATTTTAAAATAAGGTCTCTAAGTCCATGACAACCCCTAATGAGCTTCAAAACATTTCAACATAATATTTAGTATAAAGTACTTACATAATTCATCCTAAAGCCTTTAACACTCTAAGCTTGAAGTATTTATATGTGTCTTTACTTTGAACTCTCTTAGACTTGAGCTTGAGTCATCTTTAGGCTTCCACATGCTTTGATCATTTTGGTCCTCTTGAGCATTCTTTGGATCACTTTGAAGATGGAGTGTGGCTTTATGATCATTGTGATCTTGAACTTGTATTTCTTTTTATCTTTAGAACTTTGTCATTCAAGCTTTCCTAAAATATCATCACTTAAACACAACAGGTTAAATCAACCTTTAGTTGTCATCATCAAAATGAGATTCGAAAGTCATGTTAAGCCAACAGGACCATTCAGATACTAGAAGATATGTTGCAGACTGGTGTGTTGGACTTTGGGGGTAGTTGGATTTTGTACCTACCACTGGTGGAGTTTGTTTAAGATAGTAGCTATCAGACCAGTATTGAAATGGCACCATATGAAGCATTATATAGTTGGAAGTGTCAGTCACCTTTGTACTGCGATGAAGTTGGTGAATGGAAAATTTTGGGGATGGAGATTGTACAACAGACTTCTAGAAAAATCAAGCTTAATCAGGGAAGAATTAAAATAGCACAAAGTCGACAGAAAAAAAAATGCAGATACCTGCCGACGGAAGTTGGAGTTTGGTGTAGGAGATAACTTATTCTTGAGAATTGCACTAATGAAAGGAGTTATGAGATTCGGGGGGCAGGGTAAGCTAAGCCCTAGGTATATTAGGTCGTTCGAAATACTATAAAGAATTGGTCTAGTTGCCTATAGGTTAACATTACTCCCTAGAGTTAGCAATGGTTTGTATAAATTGGAGAAAATGGGTACGTCTTATATAAGGTATGTTTAGCTGATTTCCTTTCGGTTTTAGCTTATGTTTTATGTTATTTATCTTTTGTTTTGTTTTGTTGCATGAGGTTTGTTTTGTAGGTTCTATTTTGTTTTGTTTGTTTGGACTTGTAACTCGGTTTTTGGCTGGATGTTGGTGTTGTTCTTTGGGAGGTTTTTAACGTGTTGTCTTTTGTTATCTCCCATTGATTGTCTTATAACCACGGTATTCCTCTGCCAAAAGTGAGGGGTTATTAATAAATAAATGGAGGTGCCGCCCTTCTTTAAAAAAAAAAAAAAAAAACTTTACTCTCAACACTGTCTAGGATCCATGATGTATTTCACGTGTCTATGTTGAGAAAATACATCCCAAATCCATCACATGTGATCAGTCATGAGTTTTTGGAGCTTCTAGACACCTTATCACATGATGAGGTGTCAGTTCGAGAACGAAATTTTTATAAGGAGGGGGGAATGTAACGACCCAAAAATAATATGCATGGAAGTGTAAAAAAAAATATTAATTAACTAATTAAACATTATTAAATTGAATTAATTAAATAAATAATATGATGGATATATATATATATATATATATATATATATATATATATATATAAAGTGTTAAGGATCCTGAAGCATTACAAGCTTCAGGATCAATTTCATCCTACAATTACAGAGAGCCAGGCATGAGGAACTCTCTCTCTCTCTCTCTCTCTCTCTCTCTCACTCTCTCTCTCTCTCTCTCTCTCTCTCTCTCTCTCTCTCTTTCCTCCGCTTGTCTCTCTCTCTCTTCGATTTCTTCCTAATCTTCAGTCGAATCGACGATCAGACACCACCACGAGGTCCCGGCTTTGATTTTTAACAAGTTAATCAGAGCTGATTTTAGGTTTGGGTTTCTTAGGCACCACTCCAAGCCTAAGGTAAGGGGAATAAATTATGTGAGGCTTTTATTTTTTAAAAAAATTAACTGATTAAATTTGAGTATATAATCTCGTTTATGTTATATATAATTTTATGTATGATTTAGGCAAATGAAATGGGTGTTTTTGATTATTATATGTATTTGGGAAAAACCTAAAATGTGTAGGTTGATCTGAAAAATATATTTATGGTTAAATAAAATTGTGGAGGCGATTAGACCTAATTTTCGTTAAAAATGTATTTTTCTTGGGTAGTTTACGGTATATAGAAATTATAATTTAAATCGTGTGGCATGAAAATAATATGTTTTATTGCATAATTGAATCAAAATATTTTTATGGTATTATATGGTGAAATGGAACTGATTTTATGCAAATGCTTGAAATACTGTGAATTTGTGAAATATGTGAAATGTCGATTTTATAACGAGATACAGATATGATATTTTTGATACTGAGAAATGTGATTTACACAAACATGATATTTTTGATATTGAGATTACTGTGGAATTGTGGAAATGAGAGCCCTGATGAATTAAGTAAGAACAGAGCACGGTATCATAGCTAGCTAGTCAGATCAGACAGTGTAAACCCCCTGTGTGCCGACCCGAACGGCGAGTAGGATGGGTGGACCAGGTTGGGTGTATAGCCGACAGTGCAACCACACTATTCTGAAAGTGTTGGTTCAGAGGTCGATTAGCCCTAAAGCGTTGCAGCGAGTAGGATACCTATCGTATGCCGACCCAAGAAGTGTTACGACGAGTAGGATGGGCGAATCAGGTTGGGTGGGCAATCGTGCATAGTTATGTTATGTGTGACTTAGCCTGGTAGGTCAGCCATGGTTAAGTCTAGCCCTCAGGTTGCACAACTCGATCATGCAAGGTTAATTCATGATAGTATGCAAGTACCATCAAGGAAGGAAAGAAAAGAAATTATACTATGAATATATTTATACAGATTTATGAAAACAGGTTTATTTATTAAGTTAAAGTATGTTTGAGTAGAAGATAAATATATTTTCAATTATAGGTGTGAGTTACAGTTTAAATGTAGTTTCTTTACAGCTAAATTAATGGTTATATATTTTACTCATGCTAAGAACTCATTTGCCACATATTGATAATAATTTATTCTTTCTTACTGAGAGGTGTCTTGCCCTAATGATATTTTAACATTTCAGGGAATACCATAGATCAAGCTTAAGAGGCTCTGAGACGAGATTTAGATAGTTTGATATAAAGCTAGTTCCGGTGAGACACTATTTTGTATACAGACAGTTATGTATTTAGTCTGGTGGGGATGTGATAGTACTTTTGGAGAGTCACTTATGTATATATAATGGTAGCAGAACTCTGGTATTGTGTTCCTAGTTTATGAATATGTTTCCGCTACATGAGTTATATATGAGTTATGGGACAAGTAATCCTAGAACCCACTTTGGGTTCGGGTTGTCATAGTATGGTATCAGGGAATTTTTGGGTCGTGACATATATCGCACTCTGACTGTCGCTATGCAAAAAATTCCTCTCCTGCTTTATTTTGAGCTCAGTCAATAAACCTTGAAACCAAATCATCTCTTTATTGGCTTCTGTCACTGCTACATACTCAGCTTCTGTAATGGATAGGACAATAATCTTTTATATTTGCGACATCCAACTAACAGCTATTGTGCCAACAGTGAACACATATCCGATGATGCTTCTACGATGATCAATTTCACTAGCAAATTCGGCATCAACATACCCTCGAATTTTCAAATCTACTTTTCCAAAACATGTACACTTATCCATAATGCCACGTAGATATCTCAAAATCCACTTCATTGCTTCCTAGTGAGTCTTCTCTGGATTTGACATAAACCTGCTAACAACTCCCATTGCTTGACCAATGTCTAGTCTAGTACCAACCATGACATACATGAGACTTCCAATGGTTGAGGGGTAAGGTATCTTAGTCATGAATTCCTTCTCTTCATCTGTCTGGGGAGCCTGATCCTTGGAGAGACGAAAGTGACCGGCCAATGGCATATTTACTGCTTCGGCACCGCTCATGTTGAATCTCTATAAAACACGGCTAATATACTCTGACTGAGATAACCGCAACGTTCCCCGTTGCTTATCTCTAGAGATCCACATCTCAAGTATCTACTTGGCTGAACCCAAGTCCTTCATGTCAAACTCCTCTGACATTTGCTACTTTAATTTCCTGATCTTTTTTATATCAGGTCCTACAACTAACATGTCATCGACATATAGTAATAGAATGATATAACTAGACCGATACCTCTTGAAGTAGTAATAGTGGTCGGCATTGCACTTTTGAAAATCTTTCCCGCACATAAAGCTATTAAATTTTTTGTACCATTGCCTGGGAGTTTGTTTGAGACCGCACAAGCTCTTCTTCAATATTCACACAAGATCCTCCTTACCTTTTACTGAGAATCCTTCTGACTGTTGCATGTAAATCCTCTCATCAAGATCACTGTGAAGAAATTTCGTCTTCACATCCAACTGCTCGAGATGTAGGCCCTCCAAGGCAACAATGCTCAAGACTGATATGATGGTTGTTAATTTCACAACCGGTACAAAGATGTCAGTGTAGTCAATTCCTTCCTTCTGCTCGAAGCCTTTGACTACCAATCGAGTTATGTACCTCTTGGATCCTTCATGCTCCTCTTTGATCTTGTACACCAACTTGTTATGAAGGACTTTCTTACCTTCGGGCAACTCAGCTAATTCCCACGTTTTGTTGGAGTTGAGGAACATCATCTCGTCCTTCATTGTAAGCTCCCACTTGCTCGAATCTCCCGCCTGACATGCTTCATCATAGCATTCAGGTTCTCCTCCATCTGTAAGAAGTAAATTATTCATATACCTATTATTTGGTACATGCAACCGAGAAGATCTCCTAAGCTCCGTAGCTAAAGTAGGAGGCAGTGGTGCGACAATCTGCACCACAAGTTCCTCCGCCTGAGGAATCTCGACGTTTTGCTATTGTGTCTCCTCTGCCTGAGGATTCTCAGTGTGTTGTGTCCTGAAACCATCTAGGACATTATCTAAGTCTACATAGGTTGTTTCATTATAAATTGGTTCTGCAGGTTTTGTTGGTTCTATTGTGTGTTTGTCTTTGTACATCACCTTTTCATTAAAGATCACATCTCTGCTTTTGATTACCTTCCTTTTCTCATCATCCCAAATGCGATACCCGTACTCATCTTCACCGTAACCGACGAAGGGGCATTTCCAGGACTTTGGATTAGCTTGTTTCTGACATGATCACTAACATGCACATATGCTACACAACCAAAAACTTTCAATTGTGAAAGTCTCACCTCTTTTCTGCTCCGTACCTCTTCTGGTAGACTGTAGTCTGACGGTACTGATGGACTCTTGTTAATCAAGTATGTTGTTGTGTTGATTGTTTCTGCCCAGAACTGCTTTGGTAAGCCTGACTGCATACACATGCTTCTGGCTTTTTTAGTCAATGATCGGTTCATTCGCTCTACTATGCCATTGTGTTGAGGCGTACCTGGCACAGTTATTTTCATCTTAATTTCATGCTCATAGTTGAATTTCTTGAACTCGGTGTCTTCATACTCACCACCGTTATCAATTCTCAACTTCTTGATCTTCAAACCAATTTCATTTTTAACCATTGCTTTCCAAATCTTTGAAGCATTAGAGACATCAGATTTTTATTTCAGAAAGTAAACTCATACCTTCTGAGAACGATCGTCAATAAATGTCACAAAGTAATTCCTTCTACCTGTGGATGAGACGGTTATCAATCTCTACTGACCATAGATCACTCAAATTTCCCTTTGAATGCATTGCCTTGAGTCCCTTCTCACTCATGTGACCAAGTCGTTGATGTCAAATGTTGCTATCATCATTTTCTATAGCAACTAAAATAGACATACAGGCATTAGAAATCACATAAAGTGTTCCACTTCATCAGTGCACCTTTTGAAATCTTCCATTCATCACCAATGAATGTTGTGGTGTATCCCTCATGTGCCAGTTGTCCAACTGAGATCAAGTTCTTTCTCAGATCTAGAATATATTTGACATCATTCAGCTTCCATACTGACCCATTCATCTTGATCTTCATAATTCCCTTGTCAACTATGTTGCAAGGTTGATCATTGCCAAGGTATACCTTACCAAAGTCACCTGGTATATACTCCTCTAGGCAATCTTTACTGGAAGTGACATGAAATGAGGCTCTAGATTCTAAGACCCAAGACTCCTTTTTGCTCTCAAAAGAGCATATCAACTTATCACCTTCTTCTAAAACAACATTTGCTTTTGTATTCGCCTCATATTCCTTTCTTAGACCTTTGCAATGGTTCTTATAATGGTTGATCTTTCCATAGTTCCAGCACTCAATGTTCTTTGTGCCTTGGGAACCTCTAGGATTTCTGGATTTGAACCACCTAGTCCTAGATTTGCCACGATTGTTTGATCGTCCATGCCCACTTCGTTTCCATAAATCTCTCCCTCGACCTTCCATATTCAAGGCTGAACTTAAGGTGGAAGCACTGTTTGACTGCATCCTGATCTCTTTCATCAAAATCATGCCGACGACTTCATTAAAGTTAAGTTTTGATTTTCTTGCAGAAGTTCTGATCGCAGTAACAACACCTTTCCAACTCTCAAGCAATTGACTAAGAATCAGTAAGACATGAGTCTCACTATCAAACTTGATTTCAACTTAGGTGAGTTGATCCAACAACTTGTTGAAATTATTCAGATGTCTACTAAAACTTTCACTTGCGAACATGTTCATGGTAAAAAACTTCTTCATTAAGTGTACCTTATTGGCGGCTGACGGCTGCTCATACATGTTGGAGAGCAAATCCATAAGAGACTTGGTAGTTGTCATATGCTTGATATTAAAGGCAACATACTTTGCCAACGTCATCCTGATAGCTCTGAGAGCTTTTCGATCAAGCAACTCCCAATCATCCTCCTTCATATAATCTGTCTTTCCCTTCAATGGTAAGTGCAACTCCTTATCAAACAAATAGTCCTCAATCTGCATCTTTTAAAAATCAAAGTTGGTGCCGTTAAATATCTCGATCTTTGAGCTCTTTTCGTTCGACATATCGATTCGTTAATCTAGAGATGGAATCAGCTCAAACGGATAGCACGGTTGGATTTTGAACCGTCGAAAACCTTAGAAATGGTTCAAGTCGTTTGAAAAACAGATTTGAAATGACTCTGAAAACCTAGTCAAACCTTCTAGTTAAAATCAGTCAACTATTTGTTGAACTTAACAGAATATGCTTCCACTTAACAGAATATTCTGACGCCGTTACTGACAACGATAATTAACGCTATTAACTAACTGCTAACGTGACAGGTGGGACCTAATGATGACGTGGCGCTGACGTGGCAATAAGGCCTAGTGCTGACGTGGCAGTGGAGCCCAGTTATGATTGTACTAAATTACACCAAGTAAATTCCAAGGGAAGTGGAGGGTCACAATGGACCGCTTAAGTCCCACTTTCCTAGATAGAATTTTTCTTAGACATGTAATTAGCACAATATAGTTCTTTGGACCTCCGATCTAGCGACTTTGCTATGATCTGGAAATTTTGCTCTGATCTAGTGACTTTACTCCGATCTAACTCTGATACCAATTATTAGGGATCTAAGAACAATAATCACACACACAAACAAAATAAGCACAAAAATAAGAACACTAGATATACGTGGTTCGGTCTAATCTGCCTACGGCCACGGAGCATATCAAATTTACTATAACCTAGGAGAAAAACAAGAGGAGGAGACACACACTCAACTCAAATCTTCTCACATTTTTCTCTCTCTCACCTTCAACACTCTTACACTCCTTGCTCACTCACTTTCTTGCACTATATTCACATTCACGTACAATTGTTTCATTATATAACTATATTGAATAGATAGGAAAGGAAAGAAGTAATTGAGATATTTAATGGGTTATTTTAGCACGTAGGCATTATCATTCCAGCATATGAAAGTTGGCTCCTCCGCTGCAGCTCATCCTCTTTAAGGTCATTAAATTCCATTTCCATTTTTTCTATTTCCATATTTGCTTAACATCTACTACTATAGTTGACCCCGAATTCTATATATATACCCTCTAAGAAACTTAAAAGTGTCTTTTGCTATCATATTTGTGCATCCAAATACTCTTAATTTCCCACTAATCTTTTCATTTGCTCGTCTTCCTCAAAGAGAACAATGCCAAGACTCTTTTGCCTTAATTTGATATTCTTGAGAGAGTTTTTGTAATTACATTTTGTGTTTTAAATTATATATCTTTCCTTGTGAGGAAAATTTCCTTTGTTTTCAAATCTTATAATTGATGTTCTTGCCTAAGTCAAAGAAAAAGATACATCGATGTCCTTTTTTCCATTAAAGCAAGGGATTTAATGGAATCTCAAGGTGGTTAGCCTTGAAAGAGGAACTATTATAAAATGTTTGCATCTCTCTTCCCTAATCTTTTTAGTTTTGTAAGAACTCGAACCGTGATATAGAGAAATTAATTAATTAAGAGAGGGGTAAATTAGTAATTAAGCAAGATTCGTCGACAAAGTCTTTATAGTTCTCAGCGACGAAGTGTAGAGTCTGGTTGACGAGGAGTGGTCAGGTCAAAGGGATATAAATGGATATTTTCATTACTTCTTAACTAAGAAAACTTAGATTCAGTTATAAATAGATATTTTCATTACTTCTCAACTAAGAAAACTCAACCTACTCTCTATCTCTCTAGATTTCTTCACCGTATATAGAGGGAATCGTAGATCCGACGTTACCACAAGGATTAGGGAAGGATTCTCTACAAGTTTTATGGATCGGATCGTTGATTCGGGTATCTTCAGGTTTTGGTTCGAAATTGAGATAAGGCTCGGTTTTCAAATCTGATCCAGTAGTTGTGTAGAGAATAGGTTTGTGAGCATATTTTGTATTGTGGTATGTAGGTTTTGGAACTCAATTCGCTATTTAGGGGCCTTGGAGTTAGGGATTTGTCATTTGGGGAAAGGTAAGGGGATTCAATTTATATCGGTTATTTTTAAAATCGAATTTGGTAGACTTGTGGTTCACGGTCCTGTGTGCGTTTTGGTTACTCATTTAGGGGGATCTGACAGGTAAAATTATAGGTTTTTCATGTTACAGTTTTGGGGAAAAGGGGGTATTGGGTTGCATCCCTGGTTTTGTTGAAAAACCATATGTATATGGTGATTTATACTGTGTAATAGGGATGGTTGTGCCTTGACTTTATATTAAACTGTATATGTTTGGAAAACATGATTTTTGAATTTCCAAATGGGTGTGGCTTGTTTGGTTATATGAGCATGCATGGTTGTGTTTTATTGAAATGCAATAGGAACTAGGTTCCGAGTTGTTCCAAGTACTGAAAGAGTGTCTGGCTCTATATCCATGAGTGTATGAAATTGCTAGGCCGTGTTTGGCAAGAGTGTCCGACTTTATATCTGAGGGCGTGAGCCTTACCGGCTGATCACCGAAGGGTATGGACCCACCAGTTTGTATTGGTACAATGCCATGAGAGCGTGGGGTTCGCCATGTGTCGAGGACGCCGTGTATCGCAGGCCGGCTATGGGCCAACACCGAATATCTCGGGCCGGCTATGGGCCGAAGGATGTGACGACACCGGGTTGATCATGTGTGTGTGTGTGCATGTATGCACTATACTGGAACTGTTTTTTGAAAATACTGGAATTGCATTTAACTGTGTATGTTTTTCTGTCATGATAACACTCAAATGTCACACACCAATATAACCTATATCTGCCTTACTAAGAGGTGTCTCACCCCTACTGTACGTACATATTTTTTAGGTCCTTCAGGTAACCGGAACTAGCGTCCTGTTGTTGGGAGCGTAGTGGTCGATGTACTGCGAGAAGTACTTGGGTAAGTATTAGGACTGTACTGGGTGGTCTGTTGGTGGTTTTGGCTGACACCCGAGTTTGTGTTGTATTTTTGTGGAGTTGACCCCTTGTATAAACTCTAGTATGGTACAGTTTGTTTATAGAAAGACTTATTTTCCACTGTGTACCTGTTGTGTATGTGGATATGTATAGGGTGCTTGGGAACCCCACGAGGTTAGACCCTCATTCATTGTACTGTATCTTGATCTTGTATGATACAGGGACAAGTTAGGTTACTTTTTCACCCTCGGGTCCAATTATTGGGTTCAGGGCGTGACAAGTTTAATTGCTTTAATATTTGTGTAATTTTATTGATTTGTTTGACTTATTTTAAATTTGATAACAAGTATTTTAAATTTTTATTAAACCTAATTCACCCGCTCTTAGGTTGCCACTTGCGCCAACACTTGTATCGAACTGAACTGAACAACAAACTAATTTGTGTTTACTTAAAATTTCTAGCAATAAAATAAACCCCAAAAAAATTATGAGACACACATTTCATTCTTATAATGGGTTATTTCAATTTTCAAGAACATTTCAAACTTTTTTAGTTGTAAAATTTTATTAATTACAAAAAACTTTTAGTTGAAAATATATTTTTCAAGTTTTCTATGCACAAAAAAATTGAAAATACAATTGAAAATTGTTTTTACAATTAAACAACTCATTAAAATCATACTGACTAAATATAAAAAAACAAAAAACAAAAATCAACTTAGTCTAATCCAAATGATTCTTGAAGAACCTACTTTCCAAGTGATATTGTAAAATGCTCTTCTCCTATTATCTCGAGTGAGTGCTTACCGTCATTATCCAATCAAAAATAATTCAATCTTGTGTCTACATGTGTTTTATTTTTCCTTATATTCCCATATCTCTTATCTCTTATCTCTTATCCATTTTATATACATAAAGGAGTCTATGTTATTTTCTTGCCCACTTCTTTATTTTTTAAAAAATATTTGGGTAAAACTCATAACCTAATAAGATAGCTAGTGATGATATAGAAAATATATTAAGCATCATACAATTAACACAAATATTATTTAGGATAAAAATATTGACCTCTCTTCAAGATTAATAAAAAATAAAATAAAATATTCGCTAACATTTTAAAAGTCGTGTGGCTTTCCTTGTGATTTACTTTTTGAAACACTTA
Organism: Malania oleifera; assembly: GCF_029873635.1. Lineage (NCBI taxonomy): Eukaryota > Viridiplantae > Streptophyta > Magnoliopsida > Santalales > Ximeniaceae > Malania > Malania oleifera. The sequence continues at coordinate 40,416,796 of NC_080422.1, read as the reverse complement.
TGTCTTATTAGTTACTTAACTAAATAATTTTTTTTTTTTGAAAAAAATAATGGCTAATTTTGTCCTTTGTGTGCTTGGCACGTGCAAAATAACACAAATATTTTTCAGATATCCAAAAAAACTTGTGTGATTACCCCTACAAAATCAATCATTCTTTCATGATTTTCTTTTAATTATTCTGGGAAAAAATGAGATTTTACTTTTGCCAAAAAAAATACAAACATCATCATTCAATCGAGACCGATTTCTACTATCTATTGTGCGAACGTATGGTAAAAGGAAAGTAGTCAATTTTAATTGATTAATTGGTGGTAAATTGCCTGAGACGGTGTAATATCAATTGTAAGAATTTTAAAAATCAAATATCAAGAAACTATATTTGCGAGATTTTTGAAATCTCATGGAAGATTCTCGTGTTTTATTTCCAAATGTATAATAATTATTATAAGCATTTTAAACATCAAATGTCAAGGAAGTAGTTGGTTTTATATTTTTGATAACTCATGCATCGATTTCCGTGTCTTTTATTTAAATATACTAAAAGTCTAAATGAGACTTTTTAAAACTTAGTTGACTTTTTAAAGTTGAAAGTTCACTACCTACTCTTTTAATTAAATTAGTTTTTTTATTATTATTTTAATTTGATGTTCACTTGGAGAATAAAAAAAGTTCGTCTAAATTGGAGTTTTGAAATATTTTATAGATTAAAAAAATAAAAATTGTATTACTAGAAAAAAAAAAAAAACCCCCTTCCCCTACGTTGGTCTAACTTTATGAATACCCAAAAATAAATGTATAATAATTATTTTCTTAATTTAATTAAAATACTTTTAAAATTTTAATTCTTATAATTAGATATTTAATAAAGAAATTAATAACATTGAGAGGAGACTTCTTTGCTTTCAAGCAAAGGTGCAATAATTACACAATTTTATATTTATATTCAGTCTCCTCATCCCCATTGTGCTTCTCCACAGGTGCCCTTGGCTGTGGCTTCATTAAAAAATATGTATTTATTATAAAAACAATATTTAATTTAAGTATTTATATCAATAAATAATATTTGACGACACTTAAGTAAGTATTCTTTTAAAAAAAATATATTTTCTCAAAAAAATACTTATCTAAAAAAATACCTATTATAAGTTACCTCATAGTATTTTTAGACAAATACTTTTCTAAATAAAAAATAATTTTTGTAAATAATTCCAAATAATCCCCTAGATCTCATTATTTGATCAAAATATGCAGACTTTTCTTTTATTCCACTTGAAACTTAGACAGCATGAATCCAGTTAAATTAGTTTGTTATATATTTTTTCTCATTTTATTTGATAATAAATACAAAAAAATAGATTCCTTTAAATATTGCTTTCCTTTCTTTAATTTTTTTTAAAAGTTAATTTGAATCCAAGAGTTCATTTAGTTGAGGAGGTTTCTTGGGAATTAGAGACAAAAATACGCCAGAAGTATCCACTTTTCAGAGAGACTTAGCACTAGACAATTCACTACGGCAACACAGGTAAGTGCTGATTTTGTTTGCAGGTTAGATAAGGTAAGTTGTGTAGTTTTGTTAGTTTTTTACGGTTTCATATATGTAACAACCTGCTTAATAAACTATTTTTTTTTCTTTTTCATATACTATGATAATCTACATGCTCTGATACCATACTAGAGTAAATCCAATCATTAACCTAAGCAGCGAGAAGCAGAATCAAATAAACATAACCACATATGATTATATATAATATCAAACAATACCAGAGTACTAACATGTTTCCCAAAATATACACATATCACTATTCCCAAAATATCCCCAACTATGCTGGGATATACAAAAATCCTCCACAATACTCACTTCACTGACAGGGCACTACTAAAGCCCCTTTATCTGCGAGCCTAGTCTGCTCGCCTACCTGGATCACCTGAAAAAATGATTCGACACTGGGATGACCAACGCTCAGTAAGACAAAATATGCTATTACTAGTATGTGGCAAATGAGCTACTATATTATGAAAATCTGTTTTCATATAATCATGTATAACAGAATATGTAAATACAATACAAGTAATAAAATTTACCGCCCTTTCAATGTTGCTTAACATAACAGTATTGTAGGTTACTATTCAAAATACTTCTATTATACATAAGTATGTTCCCTATTTCTGTTAATCTGTACATACGTAATAGTAACTGAAAACTTTCCCTGTGGATAACTATATGTCATGATTTAACCCCTCATGACAGGGTTGTGCGGCCCATAGGCGGGATTTACCGTAACTGGCCAACCAAAACTAAATCACTATACTCCACCGGTCTGATCTGTCCACCTCAACCCATATCTGATGGGGAGCCTGTCTACGTCAAGGGCCTAGGTGATCAACCTACTACCACGTATTATCTAAATAAGTGGTTGCACTCATAACATAACATAATATCTGTAACAACGGTACCATGCTCTGTAACTGCATAGTCCAACAGGGTCTGATACTATATAACATATCTCTATATACAACTATCGGATTCACCATGATCCTGAAATAACTGTAATAACCATGATACTCCATAAACTGTATAATAATTCATACATCATAATACCGAGAACTGTATAATCATAACACTAAAACTGCATAATCATAATACTGGAATTCGTATAATCATGGTACTAAAATTTGTAAAATAATGGTACTGAAATTCATAAAATCATGGTACTGAAATTCATAAAACATATCTCCGTATTATATTCATATTCTCAAGCCACACCATACTTTAATACATAATTTTCACAATTTAATGAACTGTATAATAGTTTAAAAATACCTAGCATAGTAAATTTCCCTTACCTGATTACTGGAAAGCCCCTATGATATACTAGCCTAACACCCACAGGGCCTCCTACATAACACCCTGTAAACAACATTTGGCAGAATAGAATATCAGTATTTCTTTGCCTACATCATTTCTTGTAACTGCCAGAAGGCCAAAAATGAGCTAAAAGGTCTTACCCTGAATTTGGGATGAAATCCAACTTCGTTTCACCAACGATCCGCTCCGACAAACTTGCAGAGAACTTTGCCAGGAGCGTCATGGTGGCTTCGAATCATCGATCCGATGACTAACGGGGCTAGAATCGAAGAGAGAAAGGAGAGGATCCGTAGGAGAGAGAGAGAGAGAGAGAGAGAGAGGCGCTGAAAATGATAAAAATCTTGATTTTCCACTATTTATAGGGGCAGATTCATCGACGAGACACGGCACCTCGTCGACGAGTCCTTCATTAAATTCATCGACGAAACCCTTTATTCATTAATGAAATTCGGAGCAGCCCATTCTTCACTCAGTATTTTCTCGTCGACGAACCCCTGTATTCGTCTATGAATTCTGGCACATTTTCTTGAAATTATTATTTTTATTATTATCTCCAAAATGCGATGTCGTCTACGGCCTCCTTCTGTTCCTGTTTCATTTTCCTCCCTCTTTATTATTATAATAATATTATTTTTTGGGTCACTACATTCTCCCCTCCTTCTAAAATTTCGTCCTCGAAATTTACTGTCTGTATTTTCTTCTATCATCCCATAAAGGCAAATGGTCTACTTATTTTATTACCTGCCCTCACTTAATACCGTGGTTACATGAGTAGTTTTGAGAGATTACAACCATAAAAGAAAATTTTTCCCAAAACCAAAATACTACCTAACCTATATTCTACATTACAATTTCACTGGACTCAACAAAATAAAATTACCATCTTAGCATATACATCAATACTATAATTCATCAAATAAATGGGGATAGTTCCGTCTGATTTCATCTTCAAGCTCCCATGAGGCTTCTTCAATCGCGTGGTTTCTCCATAGAACTTTTACTAGTGGCATCTTCTTGCTGCGTAATTCTTGTTCTTTCCTATCTAAAATCTGTACTGGAGCTTCTTCATATACTAAAGTCTCACTGACTTCCAGTTCTGCATGGCTGATGATATGGGAAGGATCTAGGACGTATTTCCTTAGCATAGAAACATGAAATACGTCATGAACTCGATACAACGATGGAGGTAAAGCTAGCTGATAGGCCATTGACCCAATCTTCTCAAGTATCTCAAATAGGCCAATAAACTTGGGGCACAACTTACCCTTCTTCCCAAATCTCAAGATCCCCTTTAGTGGAGTTATTCTCAGAAATACATAATCACCCACTTCAAATTCCAATTCTCGGCGGCGAGTATCCGCGTAGCTTTTCTGCCGATTCTGCGCTGCACTAATCCTATCTCGAATAATTCAGACTTTATCGCATGTTTGCTGAATTATCTCTAGGCCCAAAACTCGTCTTTCACCTACTTCATCCCAGAAAAGAGATCAGCATCTCCTACCATATAATGCCTCGTAGGGTGCCATGGCAATACTAGCCTGATAACTGTTATTATAAGCAAATTCAACTAGCCGCAAAAACTAAATCCAGCTACCTTCAAAGTCTAGCACACAGGCACAAAGCATATCTTCCAATACCAGAATTGTTCTCTCAGTCTGACCATCGGTCTGAGGGTGAAAAGCTGTGCTGAATGCTAGCTAAGTCCCCAGTGCCTCCTGTAAACTCCTCCAGAACCATGATGTAAAACGTGGATCACAATCCAAAACTATGGATACTAGCACTCCATGGGGTCGAACAATCTCCTGCATATATATCTCTACTAACTGATTCATAGGGTAGCTAACTTTAATGGGCAGAAAGTGCGCTATCTTTGTCAATCTATCAACTATCACCTAGATAGCATTCTGACCATGCAATGCTGGCGGCAGCCCGGTAACAAAATCCATGGATACATGGTCCCACTTCCACTCGATAATGAAAAGTGGCTGCAACTGACCAGTTGGCCTCTGGTGCTCAGCCTTAACCTGCTAACACGTTAAACACTGCTGCACAAACTCTGCTATCTCCCTTTTCATGCCACTCCACCAGAAATAATCTCGCAGATCCCTATACATTTTCGTACTGCTAGGATGAATATATGTGTGCCTCCTCTAGAATTGTCCTTTTGATGCTATCATCTACAGGCACACACAATCTAGTGTGAAATCTCAAAGCCTCATCATCAGAGATACTGAATTCTTCCCCCTGACCATCCTGTACTCTGGCTATCACCTCCACTAACTCTGGATCATCCCTCTGAGCAGCTTTAATCTTTTCATACAATGTGGGCTATACAACCAAACTAGCAATAAGCACCTGAGGATCATCCTCCACTAATTCCACACCGAGTCTTTCTAAGTCCATCTGAATCGGATGCTAAACTATCGTTGCTAACTGTGTTGTATCTTCTGATTTACGGTTCAGTGCATCGGTTACCACATTTTCTTTACCTAGGTGGTAACTGATGGTACAGTTATAATCCTTGATAAGTTCCAACCACCTCCTTTGCCGCATATTCAACTCTTTCTGTGTAAAGAAGTACTTTAGGCTCTTGTGATCAGAGAATATCTCACACCTCTCACCATATAAATAATGTCTCCAGATCTTCAGTGCATGTACAACCGCAGCCAATTCTAAATCGTGAGTAGGGTAGTTCTTTTCATACTCTTTCAACTACCTAGACGCATATGCTATCACCCTACCATGCTGCATCAACATATAGCCAAGTCCTTTAGAAGACATGTCACTGTAAATAACATAACCATCGCCTCCAGATGGAATTGTCAGAACTGGTGTAATGACGAGCCGCTGCTTTAATTCCTGGAAGCTCACATTCTTCATCCCACACAAATCTGGCATTTTTCCTAGTCAACCGCATGAGAGGTCTTGACAAAGTTGAAAACCCCTCAACAAAATGACGGTAATAACCTGCAAGTCCTAAGAAACTCCTAACTTCTTGCACATTCCTCGGCCTGGCCCAACTCACCACTGCATCAATCTTGCTAGGATCCACTGCTATACCGTCTCTTGAGATCACATGGCCTAAAAATGCCACCTTCTCAAGGCATAACTCACACTTACTAAACTTGGCATAAAACTTCTCTTCCCTAAGAGTCTACAGCACCTGCCTCAAATGTACCTCATGCTCCTCAAAACTCCTCGAGTACACCAGTATATAATCAATGAAAACTACTACAAACTGATATAGATACTGGTGAAAAACTCTGTTCATCAAGTCCACGAACACAGCCGGGGCATTCGTCAGACCAAACGGCATAACGAGAAATTCATAGTGCCCGTACCTAGTCCTAAAGGCTGTCTTTGCGACATCCTCCGCTCTTACTCTCACTTGATGATACTCGGATCTGAGGTCAATCTTGGAATATACTCGTGTACCCTGGAGCTGATCACACAAATCGTCTATACATGGTAGTGGATATTTATTCTTAATAGTAACTTTGTTTATCTCCCTATAATCAATACACATCCTCATGGACCCGTCTTTCTTCTTTACGAACAACACTAGAGCTCCCCATGTCGATACACTGGGTCATATAAACCCCTTATTCAGCAAATCCTGCAACTGCTCCTTTAATTCTCCCAATTTGGCTAGAGCCATACGATACGGAACCTTAGAGATCGGCGCGGTCCCTGGAGGTAAATCTATAGGAAAATTTACCTCGCGCACAGGAGGCAACCCTGGTAGCTCCTCTGGAAAAACATTTAGAAATTCTCGTACTACTAGAGTGCTATCAATATTCGATTCATTTCCAAATGCTTCTTTCAAAAATGCTATAAACCCCTGACCTCCATCCAAAAGTAATCTACTCGCCTGCACAGCTGACACTAACTGCGTTGGAGCACGTACCCGTGAACCAACAAATCTGAATTCCTGCTCTCTAGGAGGTCTGAAGATTACTTCTTTCTGGAAACAATCGATGCTGGCATAATTGACAGCCAACTAGTCCATACCCAATATTATATCAAACCCACACATATCAAATACAATAAGATCTTTTGGTAGTACTTTCCCCTGAACTTCTATCAAATAGCCTCTAAGTACCCTCTGACATCTGGTCACTGATCCTGATGGTGTAGCTATTGACATTGCTATATCTAATGACTGGGTCTCACTCTCAAATAATTTAACATAAGATGTAGAAATGAAAGAATGAGTAGCACCCGAGTCCAAAAGAATAATAACTAGGTATGATAGACAGTAAATGTACCTGTCACCACATCCGTAGCAGCCTCTGCATCACCTAGCGTCAAAGCGTATACTCGCGCTGGAGCCACATTCCTCTGTTGGCCACCATGAGGCGCCTGGTATCCTCCCTGTGCTGCCTGATGTCCTTCCAGATGAGGCCTAGGAGCTAGGACCTAGTCTGGCTGAACTGGGCATTCACGTACCACGTGACCGGGTCTCCCACAACGATAACATACACCTCTGCCTACTCGGCACTCTCCTAAATGATGTCTCCCGGATGTCTGACACACCGAGTACGTTGGTGCACCTTGGTTCCCACGAGGTCTTGCCATCTGCCTCTGGTCTCTCATATCGTGACCTCCTCTCCATGGACCCCTACCAGTGCCAGCCTGAAAACCCTGAGACGTAGGCCTCTTCCTCTGACTCTGAGCTGCTACACCCCTCTAAATGTCACTCTCAATAATCGCAACTCTGTCTATAACCTCTGTGAATGTCTGAGTACTAAAACCAATTACCTGATCAAAAAAATTCTACCTCAGTCCCTCTTCAAACTTCCTCGCCTTTTTTCTCTTCATCAGGTGCTAGATGTGGAGCAAAACGCGACAACTCGACAAATCGAGCCGCGTACGGGGATACAGTCATATGCCCCTGTACCAAATGCAGAAACTCTACTGCCTTCGCACTCCGAACGATAGCAGGGAAATACCACTCGAAGAACAACTCCTTAAATCGGTCCCACATCACTGGCACTGAAGCCGGCCTCTACTCCTCTATCAGACGCGCTGCTCTCCACCAGCGCTTCGCCTCCCCTGTCAACTTAAACGCTGCAAATGCTACCTTCTGCTCATCTATACATGGAAGCACTGCCAACGTCTCTTCGATAACCTGGATCCAATTCTCAGCTACAGTCGAGTCATCTCCTCAAGCAAAGGATGGGGGCTTCATCCGCATAAACTGCTCAATCGAACAGCCACGCTCCCCAAAACTCCTGGCCATCTCGGCCATCACCTGCTAAGTTACGCTTCGCAGTACAGCATCTGTATCTCGTCCACTTATGCTGGAAGGTCCTGGCCTATCTTCCCCAGCATCCGTGCCATTGCTTCCTGGGTCCATCCTGAAAATAAGAAACAAACTTAAGCACTTTATCTCCTATACAGACCTATCCTATACCAACTCACAATTAATTACATTTCCTAACCTTACCCAATATCCAGTTCTGTCACCAAGACACATGACCCGACAATAGTTTACTATGGTTTTCCTAAAATCATTACCCCAAGAAAAACACAAAAACCACCATGGTAATCCTGTACCCAGACACAGAAAAAACCTCAAATCCTTTTTCCTATACTCTAGTATTGCTTCTGCTGCATTCTAAAGTCTACAGAACCTAGCAACCTAGGCTCTGATACCAAACTGTAACGACTTGCTTAATAAACTATTTTATATATATATATATATACTATGATAATCTACATGCTCTGATACCATACTAGGGTAAACCCAATCATTAACCTAAGCAGCGAGAAGAAAAATCAAATAAACATAACCACATATGATTATATACAATACCAAACAATACCAGAGTACTAACATGTTTCCCAAAATATGCACATATCACTATTCCCAAAATATCCCCAACTATGCTGGGATATACAAAAATTCTCCACATAACTCACTTCACTAACAGGGCACTACTAAAGCCCCTTTATCTGCGAATCTGGTCTGCTCGCCTACCTGGATCACCTGAAAAATGATTCAACACTGGGATGACCAACGCTCAGTAAGACAAAATATACTTTTACTAGTGTGTGGCAAATGAGCTACTATATTATGAAAATCTGTTTTCATATAATCATATATAACAGAATATGTAAATACAATACAAGTAATAAAATTTACCACCCCTTCAATGTTGCTTAACATAACAATATTGTAGGTTACTATTCAAAATACTTCTATTATACATAAGTATGTTCCCTGTTTCTGTTAATCTGTACATACGTAATAGTAATTGAAAACTTTCCCTGTGGATAACTGTGTGTCATGATTTAACCCCTCATGACAGGGTTGTGCAACCCATAGGTGGGATTTAACCTGACTAGCCAACCAGGAATAAATCACTATACTCCATCGATCTGATCTGCCCACCTCAACCCATATCTGAAGCCTGTCCACGTCAAGGGCCTAGATGAACGACCTACTACCACGTATTATCTAAATAGGTGGTTGCACTCATAACATAACATAATATCTGTAACAACGGTACCATGCTCTGTAACTGCATAGTCCAACAGGGTCTGATACTATATAATATATCTCTATATACAACTATTCGATTCACTATGATTTTGAAATAACCGTAATAACCATGATACTGCATAAACTGTACAGTAATTCATACATCATAATACCGAGAACTGTATAATCATAACACTGAAACTGCATAATCATAATACTAGAATTCGTATAATCATGGTACTAAAATTCGTAAAATCATGATATTAAAATTCATAAAATAATGGTACTGAAATTCATAAAATCATGGTACTGAAATTCATAAAACATATCTCCGTACTATATTCATATTCTCAAGCCACACCATACTTTAATACATAATTTTCATAATTTAATAAACTGTATAATATTTTAAAAATACCTAACATACCATATTTCCCTTACCTGACTACTGGAAAGCCCCTATGGTATACTAGCCTAACACCCGTAGGGCCTCCTACATAACACCCTGTAAACAACATTTGGCAGAATAGAATATCAGTATTTCTTTGCCTACATCATTTCCTATAACTGCCAGAAGGCCAAAAATGAGCTAAAAGGTCATACCCTGAATTTGGGATGAAATCCAACTTTATTTCACCAACGATCCGCTCCGACAAACTTGTAGAGAACTTCTCCAAGAGCATCGTGGTGGCTTCGTATCGTCGATCTGGTGATTAATGGGGCCAGAATCGAAGAGCGAAGGGAGATGATCCATAGGAGAGAGAGAGAGAGAGAGAGAGAGAGAGAGGCGTTGAAAATGATAAAAATCCCAGTTTTCCACTATTTATAGGGGCAGATTCGTCGACGAGTCCTTCATTAAATTCATCGAAGAAACCCTGTATTCATCGACGAAATTCAGAGTAGCCCATTCTTTGCTTAGTATTTTCTCATCGACGAACCCCTATATTCGTCGACGAATTTCCTTATGCACTTGTCAACGAAACCCTGTATTCGTCGACGAATTTTGGTAAATTTTCTTGAAATTATTATTATTATTATTATTATTATTATCTCCAAAATGCGATGTCGTCTACGACCTCCTTCTGTTCCTGTTTCATTTTCCTCCCTCTTTATTATTAAAATAATATTATTCTTTGGGTCACTATAGTATATGAATGGTCTTTGGGAGAGTTTTGTTTAATATTATAATCTCCCAAGACATTCTGTGTAACCACAATATTCCTCCTCCATAAGTGAGGATATTTATTAAACTTGAGACGGAACTGCTATGTGAGTGGCTACCAACTCTTCTATAGAGATGGGTCGTACGTTAAGGTTATTATCAGTAATAGTTAGCAATTTTGAGGACGAAATTTTTATAAGGGGGGAGATTGTAGAAACCCAAACCCGAAAAACAAAAGAAATAAATTTGAAAAGAAGAGAGGGAAATTTAAAAAGGGAAAAATAGTAGGACTTGTCGACGAATTCCCTGTTTTCGTCAATGAGTGCCCTTCTGTGACTCATTGACAAAGTTCAGGCATCGTCGAAGAAAAAATTCCAAAAGTTAGGAAATTTCAAGCTTAAGATTCATCGATGAATCCCTTCTTTCGTTGATGAATGTTCTTTTGCAACTCGTTGATGAATGCTCCATTTCATCGATGAAGTCGGCCGAGTCAATGACTTATAAATAGATTTTAAATTACTTCTTGATTAAGAAACAAATATCTCTCTCTCTCTCTCTCTAAACCCACGAACCTCACCCTTCTCTCTTCGATTTCTTGCTGTTCATCACCCGAATCGATGATCATAAGTCACCACAAAGTTCTAGGGGCGAATCTCTACGAGTTCACTGGAACAGAATCGTGTTTTGGGGTTTTCCAGGCATCACTCTAAAGTTGAGGTAAAAGTAGAAATGAGTTATTTATTTAACAGTTAACTGATTGAATGGTGTGTATGGACTTGGGGATGTTTAATGATTATTATTCTATGGTGGAGCTGTTTGAACTAAGGAAATGTGTTTTCAGGGTTTTAGTGTAACATGCCAACCTAGGTCTGTAAGGGAGCACTGCGACTCTCCTCTTCCACCTGGACCAGATAATAGGGGGCGGGCCATATCGGACTAATAACTAGCCCCACAAACCAAAATGTGCCCTTTTGAGTGTGTTTTGTCCTCACTCACACACTTCCTGAGAAAACTTTCTAGAAGGTCACCCATCCCAAGATTACTCCAAGTCAAGTACGCTTAACCGTGGATGTGATACCCTGTGAAAGAAAAACTTAAAAAGGATTAGATGTTACTACCCATATTAATAAGGTGCACATTTCTTTTCGGGAGCCTTCCCATAAGAACTCTATGGTTAAGCGTACTTGGCTTAGAGTAATCTTAGGATGGGTAACCTTCTAGGAAGTTTTCTCAAGAAGTGTGTGAGTGAGTACAAAACATACTAAAAAGGACACGTGTTGGTTTGTGGGGCCAGTCATTAGTCCAATAAGGCCCGCTCCCTATTGTCTGGTCCAGGTGGAGGAGGAGAGATGCAGTGCTCCCTGGCAGACCCAAGTTGGCGCGTTACAAAATGGTATCAAAGCAATTACCCAACCGAAAGTGTGATGAGATTCACATCGCCTGGGTTTGAAAATGTGGGTTCGCAACGAGAACGTTACGTTCCGTAAATGGGGGAGAATGCGATACCCAGTGGAAGAAAAGCTTAAAAAAGATTAGATGTTACTGCTCATATCAATAAGGTGCACCTTTCTTTTCGGGAGCCTTCCTATAAGAACTCCACTGTAACGCCCCAAGCCCCTCGTGGTCCGGGCTGCTACTTTAGTACGTCTGTATACCTGATACCATCTCATAATATAAAACATGCAACGGAATAAGTAAAACATTCTCCATAGTCTAACCATCAACATACAACAAAGTCTTTACATTCTCATATTACATCCCAAACTAAAAAGGTCAACTAACTCGGTCCACACGACCATAATACAAGCCTTGAAGTGTACAACATAAACATCTCACATGTGAGTTCTCACAAACACTCATAAAAAGAAACTATACTAGTCTCCACCCCCTGGTTCTACTAAAATCGATCTTTGTGATTCCCTGAAAAGATATTTTGTATACGGGGTAAGACACCTCTCAATAAGGAAGATTAAGTTAATGACAGTGTGTGATCGGCATGTGTTTTAGTATATACAAAATCACACATTCTCTCTTTTACTAAAATAGTATGTATACTCACTTCTCATTTCTCATAGTATAAAACAGTATTAAACAATTACATCATTTACATAAATATAATGATATGCATAAAAAACTCCACTTGGAACTATACACCATGTATAAACCTCTGTGGTCAGGGTTGTGCTGCCCAAAGGCTGGACTAAAACCTAGGGGATCAACCCAGACCAAGTCACTCCCTACTAACTATGTCTACAAGCTTCCGCAACTCGCTTGCGGATCCGATCGCCTTACCACTTCCTGGTACGTACTTCCAGGGAAGATAACACCTCTACTTGGGTCAATCAGCTAGGACCACCCAACACCACTCTCACAGTATAGTGTGGGTGTACACAATCAAATGGTGAAACACTCTCTAGCTACGATACCGTGCTCATAACAACTGGGTCCTTAGGGTTCCTAGAGCATATCATGCAATTTAAGTAATTAAAATTGTACTTTAAACTTATTTCACATAAAATTTGTCATTTATAAACCCTAGCCTCATGCCGTTCACTACAAACTCAGACCTTGGCCCTCTATTACAGCTCGGCTCTCAATCACTGAATGAAACTTTGGCCCTAGGCCGTCTAGTAAAACCCGGCCCTTGCGACCATCATATAAATCCCTACATTAATCAAATAGTTCTGGTATGTTTCGCAAATAGTTCAGTATTACACAAACACTCCCATTTCAGGTATTTCTATATCTCTCAAAATAGTATTCACCTGCCACACAATTTTCCATATTTAAAACATAACCTGTAGGCAAGCCATAAGAACACCATATAAATGGTTTGTAGGATCGAACCAAACTTTCCACCATTCATTTCTACTCAAAATATCATATCATATATCCTAAGTTTGAAAACGGGACTTTTGAACGGTTGGTTTTAGAAACCTCAACTGAAAACGTAAATATAACTACTCCATAAAAATTTCCATCGGTTCAAAATCATAAAAACGTTGCATTAACATAATACCCTTACCTGTATTCGAAATAGAAACCGAAATGAACCGAAAAATAGAAAACCTAGCTTTTCGAACCAGTGAAACTACAAGATCTAGCGAGCTGGAAGAAGAGAGACTGATCCTGGAGCACTAGGGGGCCCGTAGGAACCCTTTGGTGAAGAAATATCAAAACCCTAGCAGAGCTCCAAAAGAGGGTTTTTGGAATTTTTTTAAAAAATGAGCTCACTTCTATTTATAGGTGAGCAGCCCAGGAGAAAATCGATGCCGGTTTCCCCTATTCCCACAAAACCGTCGCCAGTTTTGTGGTTAACTGGCCTAGTTGACCCAAAATTGTGGCCAGTTTTCCTCTAGCCTAGAAAACCGTCGCCAATTTTGGCCCTGACTTCCCCAATTCCTTCTTTTTCTTTTGTTTTCTTTTATTTCTCCCTTTTATATGTATTTTCCATTATTTTTTGGGTATGAGTTCCTACATTTGGAGCTCGTGTCGCCGTGGGTAAGGCTTTAGGAGCGTCGTAGGAACTCTCTCATTAAATAGGTAAGGGGATTAAGTTAAGTCAGGCTTTTTTTAAAGTTGAACCGATTAAACTACTATATATATATGTGTGTGTGTGTGTGTGTGTGTGTGTGTATGTATGTAACGACCCGGAAAATTTTTAACTATTTTAGATAATAAAAGGAAAAAGGGGGAAATAGAAGAAAGGGAAAAGAAATATTTTGAAGGGTATCAGCAAGAAATCGTAGACGAACTAACCGGTCTCATCGACAAGCGTTCTACCTTGGCTTGTCGACGAGGGCACTTGTCTCATCGACGAGGAATTACTAAGAGGGGTTTTCATATTACTGAAATTTGTTGATGAGTTGCCGGTTTCATCCACGAACGGTGTGCTTGGACTCGTCGATGAGTCCACGTGTTTCGTTGACGAATCCCTACCTATAAATAGCGAATCCTTTCATTTTCAGTGAGGATTTTCTGCATATAGCCCCCCTCTCTCTCTCTCTCTCTCTCTCTCCTCTCTCTCTCTCTCTCTCTCTCTTTCTCTAGAAAAATGACTTTCTCACCTTCTCTCTAGGTTTCTAGCCCCGTTTCTTCTCAGTTCGACGATCGGAAGCTACCGTAAGACTCCTGGGAAGATGCTCTGCAACATAGGCGGAGCAGAATTTCGATTTGAGAAGTTTGGGAATCATCCCAAAATCAGAGTATGTGAGTTATTTCAAAATTTTCTTAATAAATATAATTATTTGGAGCGTAGGAAGTATTAAATGGGTATTTTCTAAGATTTGAGTAAGTTGAGATTTTTGTAATACAGGGTCTCGTTTTGTTCGGTTTAGACAGGAATCCCAAGGAGCAGGTAAGGGGAAATATTTTATAACAACATTTTTATTAATTTTAAATCAGCTAATTTTGGGTATAAACTCTATATATTTAGGTATAATTTTCTAAATCGTGCATGTATTATTGAAAATACTGTTTTTGAATATATATATATATATATATATATATATATATATATATTCAATAACAGTATTTTCAATAATACATGTATATATATATATATATATAATATTAGGAAAAATTGTGTGGCATGAAAATAGTTTTGAAAACTAAATGGTTGCGAGTACTGTGGGATGATGATTTATTGTGATTGTGAATACTATTTGAGTTGTGATTTCTGCATGGTTGGAAATACTGGTTGATTGTGGTTACTGTTTGATTGTGTATACTGTGGTAGATGTGTGGATGTGTTTGAGTGGTTGGATTTGTTATTGATTTGTTTAGTGGTTCATGTAAATTGTGATATAGTGTTGGCAGTGGTATGAGGAGGTCGTTATATCGTACCTGATATAACCGTCATATAATATTGGCAGTGGTATGAGGAGGTCGTTATATATGCGTTTATATGGCAGTGGTATGAGGAGATTGTTTACCTATTTACCATGAATAGGGTGTTTATGTTGTAATCTGTGTGATGATTATTCTTGTGTGGACTGTGTAACCTATGTGGTTGATTAGTCCTATGTGGACCAATTCTGTGTGGACATGCAAGTTGTATGTTGTATATATGATAGTCCTGTGTGGACTAGTCCTGTGTGGACGTATATGTTGTGTGTACTAGAGTCTTGTGTGGACGTTGCATTCTATGTGGATATGGACACTGTGTGGGTGAGAATGGATAATGTGTATATCCTCTGTGGATTGATTGTGATATGTGTGACCATGTGGAACTTTGTGAAATGGTTAGTATTAGTTGTGTGTGACTTTAATTACTTAAGCATTTATGGTAAAGTAGAATACTCCACACAAGGGCTTGCTGAGGAAGGTGAGTGCTCTAGTAATTATTTATGGATACCAGAGTAGAGGGAAGCCACTTGTATGGGCAGGTGACCTTCCCTATTCTCGGAGACTTTACCTGGATACATAACCCGAGGGCTTACTGAGAAAGGTGAGTGTCCTAGTGTTAGCACTAGAGTAGAGGGAATGTACTTGTATGGGTGGGTAGACTTCTCTATTCTCGGGAATTATCAGTAAAAACAATGATGTATGTGTGTATGTGATTAGGTGACCGAGAAATCAACAATGATGTGATTTAAGGGTGCATTTTCTCTCAGCTGCTTTTGATGGTGAAATACGATTGTATATGTATTTTGTAATTATATCAAACACTTCAGCCACACACTATTGCAACTTATTTCTTCTTTATTGTAACTATTCGTGACGAATTTATAAGTATTAGTGACGGTTTTAAATTAGTTGTTATATTTGCCGTTACTACTAACTATTAGTGACGAATTTTAAATTCGTCACTAATAATACAGTATTAGTGACGAATTATAACCGTCACTAAAACCCTAATACGGCCACTATAAATTCTACATTGACTTTACTCAAATTCGTCACTAATAGTAGGGTATTAGTGACGAATTACAAATTCATCACTAATAGCAGGGTATTAGTAAAAAATTACAAATTCGCCATTAATAACAGGGTATTAGTGAAAAATTACAAATTCGCCACTAATAGTAGGGTATTAGTGAAAAATTACAAATTCGCCACTAATAGTGTAGTATTAAAGAAGGATTTAAATTCATCACTAATAGTGACGAATTTTAATCCTTCACTAATAATTAAAAAATTTTAAAAAAATTAAACGCTAATTTTTTTAATCATCAGTTCCTGTAAAAATCTGTAATTACATTTTTTTGCATACATAACCTGAAACCATAATTACTAAAAAATTCATAAATTATTCAAAATTTTGAATTCAAATACAAATTCAATTAAAATAAAGAAATAACATCGGTTCAGATAAAAAAAAAATTCAAAAAATTTAAAATTAAAATATATTATACAAATTAAAATTAAAATACAAAAATTCCATTTGTTCAAATAACAATAAAAATTACAAAAACATAATCAACAGTTGCATCCGATGACTATAGTGCATGCATGGTATCGTGCTGATGTTATAACATTTGTGAACCCTACAAATTAAGAATCATAAAATAAAAATTAGTATACAAATGGAGAGCGTAATGGAGAGCTGACGCTTAGTATAATTAAGAGGAAAAATATAGAAAGTGCGCTGTACAATAATTTTCAACCCTAAACGAATAACTGAAATGAATGTGAATGGCGTACGTATGAATATATACGGTTGCATGCATCAAATTACGCACGTAAACACTTTAACGCATTCTCAAAACAGAATATCCTTGGTGGTGGACAAATGGTAATGCTTATCCATAGTTAAAAGCAAATGATATGCCTTGTATGTTAATAGATGCAAATTTAGGGCTTAATGAAATAACTTTTTGTTTAACTTTCACTCACCCTTTCAAAAATATTTTAACATTCATTTTATTATAATTATCTTTGTACATGGTTTTTTTTGAAAAAATTTTAACGAAATTTCAGCAGCATGCCTTCTGTAAATTAGACATTTCCCATAAAACCTGTACTTGAAACATGATTGTTTTCACAAAATAAAATATTTCAAGCATGCAATAACCTAAATCCACTACCAGCATGCAATTCACAATATACTGCATCAGCCATGCAGTTGGCGTTCAACACAAGCATGTATTCTAGTAGTTCAATATACAATTCATATAACATAATACCATCCATCAAGAAAATATTACCAAGAAAAAGTTAAAACACAATTCAACTAACCTTGAACTTCATCAACAAAGTCGTATCCTCTTCTAGGTAGAAATCACCCTAGCCTCTAATTCCACAAACCGCTTCTTCCAAGCCTCAACCCTCACCTCGGCTCTCACCTTCGCAAGAACTCCGAATCGTTCAGCTTATTCTTCACATAAGAAAAAACTTCCTTCTCACCTTCACGAGAACTCCTTGAAGGCCGCAATAACCTCTTGCATCCCTCCATCCTCCTCTTTTCTCTATAGCTCGTTACCCTGTTATCCTCTTGCAAACAAATGATCATCTCTTTAATGTCTTTGTACTATTTCTCCAAGGCTTCTAATTGATCTTTAAGTAAGGGTTTACAGAGAGCTAGCTCTCCATTCTGCTCTCTATTCGTGAGTGAACTTCGCCAAAAGAGCATATACATTCAAAGAGCAGAATGGAGAGCTGGCACTCAGTAAACCCTTACTTGAAGATCGATTGGAAGGTTTGGATAAAAAGTACAAAGACGCTAAAGGGACGATCATTCGTTTGCGAGAGGATAATAGAGTAACGAGCTATAGGGAAATGAGGAGGAAGGAGGGATGTGAGAGGTTATTGTGGCCTTCGAGGAGTTCTTGTGAAGGTGAGAAGGCTCACGAGAGCCAAGGCGAGGGTTGAGACTTAGAAGAAGTTGTTTGTGGAATTAGAGGCTAGGGTGATTTTTTTAAGTGGCGACTAGCTATTAGTGATTTTTTTAAACCCTTTTTGGTGAAAAGACTAGGTAGCGAAGTGAAAGGCCCAATCAACTAATTCAATTTATGTCTGAAAGATATATGTGATAGAAAGCAAACAAAAAAAAGATATAAGTAAGCTTTGAAACACTATGATCTCTTTAAGTATATATGCACACACATACATACATCCATAGATACATACATACATATTAGAGTGCTAATTAGGTGTGAGGCTTGTGGTCTTCTGGAAGGTTTGTTGCTTGGTAGGAATGAAGTTTGTTTCTCATGTACACTTTGTTGATGATTTTTAGAAGGTTTTAAGATTGTCTTTTATGGTTTGTTGGAGATTTTTTTATCTTGCCTTTGGTCCTTAGGATTTTATTCGCTAACTTGAGTTTGACTAGAAAAGTTTTCAATATATAGGAGGTTTCGAGTTGTGATTATTTAATGGGTTTTAATGTCCATAAGTGGCTTATAGTGTTCAAAAGATTTATTTGGGAGGAGGTTAAGAAAGTGTTTGGAATTTAACAAATTTTTGGCAGCATGCCATCTGTAAATAGAACATTTCCCAAACCTGCAAATCACAAAAGTCCTTCTTAGGTTTAACTAAGCCAACAACAGTAGTACACAACCTAGGGTCTGTCTACGCATATATGATATTGCAAAAAAGATAAATCAAGTTGTAACAGCACAATCAATATAGTTCCAGTATCTCCAAACAAATAAGAATAGTTTTAAAAAGGAAAACATACAGTTCCAGTATCTCCAAACAAATAAGAATAGTTTTAAAAAGGAAAACAAAAATGAACTCTAAGAAATTGTCTCTAAGGTTTATGGATTTAGCTTCACTAGATGGAGCTGAGCTTCTCTAACAATTCGATGATTATGCTAGGATGAAATTTAATATTCAATTAGTTTTCACTCATCTTTTCAAAAATATTTTATCATTTATTTTAACATAATCATCTTTGTAAAAGGTTTTAATTTGGATAAAAAATCTATCGAAATTTCAGTAGCATGTCGTCTATAAATTGGAAGTTTTCTCATAAAACTTGTACTTGATAGGTTCAAATAAGCAATTTATTATTTAGTTCAAGGCACACGAGAACCTACATCCACTACTAGCATGCAATTCACATCCATTGCATCTGCCATGCAGGAGGCATTCTAGACTACACATGCAATCAAGTAGCACAATTAAACAAGCAGTAGAACAACTAGCATAATATTGAAATTACATTTTGCATACCTTCTAATGAGAGGAGCCACCTGCATCATCTGGTCGAGATCAAAGCATCATTTCTTCAAACTGCGCTTGCCTGCTCAGAATTGTGGCGAGCATGGCTTCAACTGTGGAGACCTTGTCTTTCAATTGCTGGTTCTTTGTCAAACGTTAGACATCATGTCTTTCAAACTCTGGTTCTCCGTTGAGACATTAGACACCATGTCTCTCAATTGCTAGTTCTCCATTTCCATCATATGCATCCGTTGAACCATCTCGTCCAACCGAGACTTAGCATATAGGCACGCTCATTCTATCTCTGGACGAGCTGCCACACCCATTGAATATGATGTTGTTAGGGCAATGTATCCACTTCCAAGACCTTTCACCTAGCCGCCCGCTCGTTCCCCAAGCACCTGAGTCGTTATTTGGCAATCCATCATTTACTGTCTCCCCTCTACAACAGGTGCATCTCTCAACTTGACCATCATCGCCTATTTTCAGTCATGAAAATGAAAAACAGGAAGAAATAAGAATACAACTTCAATGTCTTGAATAAAATTAGAAACTTTTAATTCTCTTTGACTTACATGTTTGTCCTGCGCACTGTCACGCCACTCTCCCGAG
Organism: Malania oleifera; assembly: GCF_029873635.1. Taxonomy (NCBI): domain Eukaryota; kingdom Viridiplantae; phylum Streptophyta; class Magnoliopsida; order Santalales; family Ximeniaceae; genus Malania; species Malania oleifera. The sequence continues at coordinate 40,396,564 of NC_080422.1, read as the reverse complement.
CGCTTTTGGTGTGTCCTCTGATAAAGATCTGGCAACGGCTCCTCTACACCCGTCTCAGGATCATGCTACATTATCATATAAAACATCATTACTATTAATTCAGGTAATGGTCAGATAGTCTAATATATAGCAATTACCGTTCGATGATTTACGAATAACTTCAACCCACTGCAATGCGTCGTAGGGAGTTTGCTACGGTTCGCAACATTTTTTTTCATATATAGCCTACAAAATGATGTAATGACTTCTTATTAGCCACATCAAAGCTTAAAGTAGTTATTATAATACAAACACATCACCTGATAGTGTGGATCGCAGAAATGGCAACACACCACCTCCTAATCCTCTTGGAATATCTTATCATACGAGCGGGTTTCTACTTGATCTCCCATCGCACAAAAATGTTCGCGCATTTTCACACGATAGGTCTTAAATTTATTGCACAGTTGGATGTATACTACCCTTTTGACATGGTTCGCGTGGAGATTGTCCATGTCGAACTCCTCCTGCATAGGTATTACAATTAGAATGTTAGACAATTGTTTTGCTAATATATAAAGTCAAAAAAAATTGAAGGTTTGAGATTACTTACCAAGATGCGCATGTAAAGAACCGTGTGCTGCGCCTCAGTCACCTATGGCTAGTTGAAGGCGGTGATTGGAGCATACTGTTGGCATATAATGCCGAGCTCTCGCGTCCATACTGGACACCAATTGTGACTCGGGGCAGTGAAGCTTGGAGGAATGTCGATCCTAATGTGTTGCCCCGTCCTCTGCAGGTACTTCTTAAGTGTCATGTTCTTTGCTACACTATGGACTGACCTGGCCGTGGATGTCGATGCTGAAAGAAGAGTTAAATTAACAACAATATTTTAATCATACACGTGAATAAAAATCAATAGTTTACATCGATATAAATTAATCGTAACCTTACCAACGTTGCTCATCATGGTGGGCAACTCATCCCGAGCTGAGGTATCCATGTCTGGCCGAGGTGCCGATGGCTCAAATAATGATGGTGCCGCATCAGGATTGACGAGCTCCGCTGGTCTCGATGATGTCAGATCATCCTCAAGCGATGTAGTAGAGAGCTTCGAAGGAAGTCAGCCACGACGACCTCTTGGTGCCATGTCTGCAAAATATTTGACAAAAAAATATAAGAAGTATGAATATTAGATGGATGCATAATAAATATATTTTAACTTATTTACACATGTGAGATACATAGTGACAAACATAACATGTTTACCCCCTATACGTCCTCAATATCAGTATCATCCTTACTTTCTAAAGTGTCTTCCTCTTCACTACAGTACTCGACCCCTGTTTCATCTTCCCCATCAGTTTCCTTATCGTTGATGAAGTGAACGTCTACAGAAGGTTCAATTGTAATGTTAGAAGTCCCTACGTGTTCTACCATGGCACCAACCCTATTCAATGGTATAAGATCAACTCCTTCTTCGACAACATTGAAAGCAAATTGCGCTGCTGCACTGATAGATGGTCCATCTTTTTGGAATGTAGCATCACTGGCACTCTTCTCCCCATTTGAAACTTCTGTAATAACATACAAACTTTGGGGAGGAATCTTTTGGGCCACCCTTCAATTTTGTGTCTTTAAGGTAAAATAGTTGTTCTGCTTGCGTCGCTAGCACAAAAGGGTCATTTTGATACCACGTCTTGCTAAAATTGACATTGGTAAATTGGGCATTCGTGTTTATCCCAAACAATGTATGCCTCAATGATTGAACCTTGCGGTCGCGCCTTATTGCGCACATACCTCTTCAAAGTGGACAAGAACCTGTGCATTTTACATAACATTATTGACTTATAGATGGACGGCTAGGTGGATCAGTCCTCCAATTATGGTCTCCCTTGGTAAATGGACGACTAGGTGAACCATCACATCGAAGAATGCTGGCAGAAATATTTTCTCTAACTTGCATAGTATGATCACGATGTCATCCTTTAACTATTCAAGTACGTTTAAACTCAATTTTTTGGCACAAATGTCGAAAAAAGATCCCCAGCTCAATCAGTATTGAGTGAACATCTTCAGTCAAGTTTCCACGAAGGAAAATGGGTATAACCCGTTGAAGAAGGGCGTGACAGTCATGACTTTTCATTCCTAACATCTTCCCTTCCTTTGTGTTTATGCATTGAGCTATGTTCGATGCATATCCATCAAGGAACTTCACTGATTTCAACAATTCGAAGAATTTATTCTTCTCATCCTTCGTAAATGTGTAACAAGTAGATGGCATGAGAAGTTTGTCCCCATCACAAAATAGGTGCAGCTTAGGCCATATTCCTATGTCTTCCATATCCGAGCGAGCATTTGTGGTGTCCTTTGTCTTCCCATTCATATCCAATAATGTACAAATGACATTCTCACAAATGTTCTTTTCGATGTGCATGACATCCAAGTTGTGGCGTAGTGGAAGATCTTTCTAGTATGGCAACTCGAAGAAGATGCTTCTCTTTGTCCAATTCAACTCTCACTCAGTACGTTTTCTTTTTCTACTGGTTGGTGGTTTCCCATATTTCACATCTCCAATCAACCTGAACTGGTTTAATATCTCATCCCCACTTAGTCGCTTTGGCTGCAACCTTTATTCAAGTTTTCCATTAAGAATTTTGATGCCATGAGTCCTCCAAGGATGTCTAGGTTGTAGAAAACGACAATGACACATAAAGCATAACTTGCGTCCATGCTTCAAGGATAAGGACCCAACATCCTTATTACAGACTGGACATGCTAAGTAACCTTTTATGCTCCAACCCGATAGGTTGCTTTAAGCGGGGAAATCGTTAATTTTCCACAACACTACAACATGCATCCGAAATGTTGTCCCGATTTCCATATCGAATGTCTCCACTCCTTTTACCCATAGTTCTTTCAACTCATCAATTAACAGACGCAAGTACACGTCAATGTCATACCAGGTGCCCTCGATCTGGGAATAAGTAGAGACATATAAATGAAAGGTTCTTTCATACATTGTCATGGCAGCATATTGTATGACATTATCATAACTGGCCACATGCTATACGGGTTGTTCATGTTACTGAAAGGATTGAACCCATCTGAAGCAAGGCCAAGTTTGATGTTGCGAGGATCACTAGCAAACCACTGATGCATTTTATCAAAATTAGCCCAAGCTTCAGAGTCCGTTGGATGGCTAAGGGTGTTTCCATCTTGAATACGTTTCTCTTGATGCCATCTCATATCGGCAGCAGTCTTTCTGCACACGTACAATCGTTGTAGTTGCAAGATTAATGGACAATATCGCAAAACTTTTTAGGGGACCTTTTTACCCTTCTTCTGATTAGTTTTATACCTCAGTTCACCACATTATGGGCACTCATTCGCATTTTCATGTTCACTATAAAAGAGTGCACAATCATACCTACATGCATATATTAGAGTATAACTGAGACCCAATCCATGCATGTATGTCTTCGCCTTATAAAAGAACTTTGGAAGTGTTTCACCATCAGGCAGTGCTGCCTTAATGAGGCTTAAATGCATGTTGAATACGCTCTGAGATAACCTATGCATTGTCTTTGCATGAAGCAACTTTATCAGAAACTCTAATTTTGAGAACTTCTTACAGTTTGGATATAAGGGCACCTGTGCATCCCTCACGATATTAGCAAATGGTTTACCGAGTCAGTACAACGTACTAGGATCCCAAGGTATGGTACCTACTGAAGTAGATTCATCACCAATACGCGACACACAAACATTATCTGTGTCCACTGCAATCCCCCTTTGCAAGTCACCTAACATTTCACATAACCATTCTGAATGTGTATCACCACCTACTATATTTGCCTCCTCATTTGCATCATCATCATCATCGCTCTAAACTTCGTAATTTTCACCTTAGAACACCCATGTTGCGTAACTTTTCTCCATTCCAAAGTCTAATAAATGTGTATAAACCAAATCAATGTGTTTGAATGTTATGTTTTGGAATTTCTTGCAAGGACACCTTATTCTATTGGCTTTGTCTGCATTAGGACACGCGAATTCTATGAAATCATGTACCCCTTTCATGTATTCCGGCAAAAACCTACCCCGAGAGTTCATCCAACTCTTACCATGTTCATTAATTACCTTATAACATGTGCAAGTAAATGGTGTTGATTACATTCTCATACTGTTTATGATGCATGCATCATGAATCCTATAATCGACCACCTTCCATCTAAAGGGTACGAATCCTATCCCATTCAAGAATGTTGCATTTACATTGCGATCAATCGCTCAAATTCCTTTGTCATAGTCATTATAAATTTCTGCAGTATCTCCCCATGGCTCTCCAAGTGCACAAGATGGGGGGAGTGAACATGTTGCTAGTTTTTCATCACTAACAAATTGTCACGACACCTCACTATGCACCTATAGAACACAAGTAGAGACTCGCTTGAAATATATAATGACAATTGACAAAGCGTGAACGATGACAACAATGTAAATACAACTTCCCAAATTGTCCACATTGGACAATCCAAGAATGGTTGAAATACAAACATTACTAATCGTAAGTGAAACAAATAATTAACATGTTCAATTGATTATTAGTCAACATGGTATGACTAATAATCAATTGAATTTCAATAATTGTTTTGTCTCACATGTACGATGAGACATGAATGTATAGCAACCATTCTTGAACGAGTCTAAGTTCCAATGAACACAATAAATTATAGTTATTAATTTAGCAGTTTACTTCATATGACATTTAGTTGGCTTTTCCTAAACACCGTATTTTATAGTTTGTTGTTCCAAAGATTTTATAAACGTGCACAATCTCAAATGAATGCACAATAAGGATAAAAAAAAGGGAACACTTATCTGCCTACCTTATTTGTGTAAGTAACATCCACATAAATTTTAAAAATGGCTAGAAAAACGTAATGATATAGTGAATCACAAAATACTGGTAGAAACCAAAAGCACCATGTATTTTCATTAATTTCATAGGCAATACAATGTAGATAGACACATCGAAGCATGCGTACAACCATTCAAAAGTATGGTAAAATAGAATACAGGAAAAAAATAAATAAATAAAGAAATAAAATAAAAGCAAAGGGTGCATGAGCACAGTACTTAAGCAAAAGATAAAACGCATAAAAAGATCCCAAGCATATACTCTATCCTAATTAGAGTCAAAATTAGAATTGGAACTACACGAGCAAGGCAAGGCGGCCGCTGCTCTAGCGGCGTCTCGGTCCCATGCCATTTCCTCTAGAAGACGACGCAATTTAGGGGTAATAGGGGAGGGAAGTGGTTTGCGTGGCCTGAGGACCCGAGGCAACAACTTGGCAGGAATGTCCGTCGGAGGCATGGTTGGCCTAATCGTACGAAATAACACTAGATGAGCGGATATGTACTCTGTAAGCCTTGGGATAACATTCGAGGACTACTCTCCAATGGGTGGCATATTAGAACGTGCCAGGGGCAGCTGCACATCCTCAAGAGTCACCCTTGGTGCTCTCATCTCATCCGAAACCCTTTCGTGCTCACTCAGTATAGCTCGACCCCTGGAAGAAGACTCTCCCGTTGGCGGGTCTTGAACCCTCTGCCGCTTGGCAACGCATCATGGCGAGTGGCCATGCTTTGAGACAGCCAGAGGCTTTGTTTGCGGAGGCATTGGCCAGTAAAGACGAAACCCTATGATTTATGTTGAAAACAAATTTTTTTTTCAGAGGGGCATACTTAACAATAACATTACGAGAAAATATTCACACCTACCGATTAGAAAAGTTCAACATAAATATAATTTTAAAACTCATTTACTAAACCAAATAAAATCATTTCAAATGGCTCAGGTGAGCGCTTCCTTTTAATATATATATATATATATATATATATATATATATGATTATAATATATTAATTCATAAATAATAAGGTAAACAATTAAGCTGTTTAGGGCGAGTTTGATGCCCCTTTTTTGTCTTGTTCTTTTTAAAAGATAAAGGTAGGTCTAACTTTTGGTATAATTTTTTTAGTTTCTAAAAATCAACTTTTACTTTTTTAGAAGTCACAAAATTAAAAATTAAAAAGTTAGAAGCTAATTTTTTTCATGAACAATTTATTTTTTCTATTGTTGTCCTTAGTTTTTTCTAACACTATAACATAGTCAATGTATTCATCAAATACTCAAATCTAGCTTTTTTCTTTCCAGTAGCTCCTTTTTTCACAAGGAGACCAAACATTTTTAAAACAACTTCAATAAACTCACATTTACGAAGAGAAATTGCTGCATTTGACATTCGTCAATGAGGTTTTGCATAAGATTGTAACAATTTGAGTAAATATGAGGTGTGATTCAACAGTGTAAAAAATTCTGATTGGTATAGCCTAATAATTCTCCCAATAAACGAAAAAAAAAAAAGATAAATTATTTAACATGTCTCTAAAGTTTTATTAAATTGTACTTTGTTTCTTAAAATTTAAATTATGATAGATTAACAAAGTTTAACCTTTTGATTTTTGTTAAGTGCTTGTTCATGGATTTTATTATGGTTGAAATTAAACTATAAAGTTAAAGAATCCTAGGCTCTCCCTCCCCTAGCCCAAAAAAACCAGTTTTTTTTTTTTTTTTTTTGTAGTGGTACATGATTTTTTATTTTGGAAAAATTTTAATGAAATTTTGGCAGCATGCTGTCTATAAATTGGATATTTCCTAAAAAGTTATTGCATTAAAACTTGATAGATTCAAGCAAACAAATCACAATAATACACATCATGCAGATACCAGTGAGTTTGAGCATGCAAGAACCTAAATCCACTAACAACATGCAATTTATAATGTACTGCATCAGTCATGCAGTTGGTGTTCAACACAAGCATGTATTTCAGTAGTTCAATTTACCATTCATATACCATCCATCAAAAAGATTTACTCACTCGACATTTCAATTTAAATTTTTAAAAGATTTCAAGTTCACACAATTATAAATAAAACTTACCTTTGCTTCCTATTCATTAAATGGATGGATCGAAAATGTCATAATTCAATATAATTTAACCAAAAACAACATATCCAAATTTCAAGTTCAAAATTTGAAGTTTAGTACTGGTTTTATTTCTTAATTGTGTATTTTTGGGCATTTTTTATGATGTAGGAACTTATTGGAATCA